>NC_136791.1:19328540-19473540 GCF_951216825.1 Electrona antarctica | reverse complement strand
GTATGTCTGTGAGTCTTACACCTCATCTACACTGCCAGCGATGCGAGCGAGCGTACAATGAAATTAGAATCCATGTTTTTCATTGTGACATAGAGCGAGCGACAATGTGGCGTGCAGCGACGTCGTCCGCCCCTCCTATATTCGGTTGCAGAGTCTCTATTTGAGCTCGCTGGGCAAGACCTAATCTGTAGAGTGCATTGCTGGAATTTGACAGAAGTAAGCAGGATTTTGGTCCCGCTCCAGGAAATGACGTTGACCCTTTACAAATCTGTTTATGTTTTACATTCTCCGTGTATGAAACAAGTGTTGTGATTGGTCGGAAAATATCGTACCGGGGGGAAATACATCTAACGGATGTTCCGGCCCGAAACATCCGGCTATGCACTCTCTGCCTTAGGTTGTGACCAGGCTTTTCTCTTTGCAGATGAGTAAGGCTGGGGCCGAGGCTACTATTTGAGCGAGGTTTCGCGGCCCCAAACACCTTTATTGGTTGAGATCTACACACTACTATTTATTGGTTATTTGATTGGTTCAGGCTACGTCGCAATGTAATGGCCGCCGCGCCATATCAGGAGTTTTTTCGCGCGGTATCGCCGTCGGAACGATCGCTCCTTGCCTGTGTAGATGAGGTGTTATAAATATTGAATCAATGAAAAGTATTGGCAAGAGCTTGTGAAGAAATACTAACTGCATTGGGTCCGCATTGGGACACAGACAGTAGTGTAAAGTAACTAAGTATAAGTACATTTACTAAAGTACAATTTTGAGGTATTTTCTTTTTACTTTATAGAGTATTTCCATACTTCTATTATACTACATCGATCTCAGAGGCAAATATTGTACTTTTACTCCACTACAATTATTTGAAAAAGTTATGGTTACTTTATAGATTTTGATTACTATTACAAAACCAGTTACCCACTTTATATATTTCGGCCATTTGAAAATAGCCGATATATACAAGCTCACAATGTGTCCCATCTCGACGCATCATTGTGATCTGCTATTTTCACTTGAAACACTTGAAATGGCACATTCTGCATAATGAGTACTTTGTACTTTTGGTACTTAAAGCACATTTTGATGCCAATACTTTTGTACTTTTACTCAAGTCAATTTTGAATTCAAGACTTTTGCTTCTAACCGTATTTCTATATTGCAGTATTGATACTTTTACTTACAGTAAGTAAAAAAAAAAATCCACCACTGAACACAGCTAGGGTTCTTCTTTACGTTGGCTGAAAAGTAACAGTTTTTTGGACATACAAGGTTTCCACCCGACAGAGACGCTACACAAAATGACAAAGCCTGCATGGCTTAAACATGGATTAGGATCCATGTAGCGCTGAGCACAGTCTGCTGCTTATGTGTCCAGACATACTGCATATGCAAGTGTGTGGTGCATGTGCGCGCACACATGCACATGTGCGTGTGGCGGGGCCGCGGGGGTGGCAGTGGCTGTGGCTCAGGGGTAGAGTGGCCAGTAGTGCGGCCCGTCGGATTGATCCCGGGCTCCTCCAGCTCAAGTGTCCTTGAGCAAGACGCTGAACCCTCCATGTGCAGCATGTTGGTGCCTTGCATGGATTCCTCCACCATCGGCGTATGAATGTGTGTGTGTGTGTATGGTGAATGTAAATTACATTCATTTAGTAATTTAGTGCACAATCTACGTAAAGCGCTTTGGATAAAATGCGCTATAAAAATGCACCTGGAGAACGGAAGCTCTGATCATGAAATGAAAGCTCATGAAATGTTAAGCGATCTAGTCATCAATGGGAGTCGCCTCCATGCCGCCTAAGCCAATGGGAGCCGCCTAAACGCCGCCAGCCAATCGCGCGTGCTACCAATCGTGTGTCATGCGTGCGTGCGTGCGTGCGTGCGTGCGTGCGTGCGTGCGTGCGTGCGTGCGTGCGTGCGTGCGTGCGTGCGTGACTGTGACAGTAGCTTCACATAGCCGGGTTCAATGAAGGGACACCTTCTTCCTCGCTATATTTCTGAAGCGAGGGGGTGGGAGAGGGAGATGGGGGGGTATTAGCACATTATCTGAGCTAGTCATGAATGATTGGCTGCATGCCTCCTAAGCTATGACACGGGAACGGCGAAAGTCTGCAATGCCCATAGTGGTCTCTTAACCATAGACATATAAACACCGTAGCGGAGCGCAGCGCCTGATAACACCGGCTAATGTTATGAGCACACTGGAGAGCAGGAAAGATGCAAAACAGAGACAGCGTTTGTTTCACCTGACAAATACGACTATGTAATATTTCTTGTTTTTTAATGTAAAGATATTTTAGAATATATTTTCGAAAGGAAATGCCAGCTTCCTTGCTCGGATTTTGGGAGGTGTAGTTCTAGACTCTATATAGCATTCAGAGATTGTGGAATAGTCCCAGGCTGGACCACCAGAGGAAACAAGTTCCCAGTCCACTCCCACATTGCTGCCCAGTGTCAAAGCGCTCTCCGTAGCATAGCTGATCCCATGGGCCCAAAATCCACCCACTGTTGGTCTGACTGTAGTCTCTCAAGACAGACTGTTGGTCTGACTGTAGTCTCTGTTGGTCTGACTGTAGTCTCTGTTGGTCTGACTGTAGTCTCTCAAGACAGACTGTTGGTCTGACTGTAGTCTCTGTTGGTCTGACTGTAGTCTCTGTTGGTCTGACTGTAGTCTCTCAAGACAGATTGTTGGTCTGACTGTAGTCTCTGTTGGTCTGACTGTAGTCTCTGTTGGTCTGACTGTAGTCTCTGTTGGTCTGACTGTAGTCTCTCAAGACAGACTGTTGGTCTGACTGTAGTCTCTGTTGGTCTGACTGTAGTCTCTGTTGGTCTGAGGTCTGACTGTAGTCTCTGTTGGTCTGACTGTAGTCTCTGTTGGTCTGACTGTAGTCTCTGTTGGTCTGACTGTAGTCTCTCAAGACAGACTGTTGGACTGACTGTAGTCTCTGTTGGTCTGACTGTAGTCTCTGTTGTTCTGACTGTAGTCTCTGTTGGTCCGACTGTAGTCTCTCAAGACAGACTGTTGGTCTGACTGTAGTCTCTGTTGGTCTGACTGTAGTCTCTGTTGGTCGGCCTGTAGTATCTGTTGGTCTGACTGTAGTCTCTCAAGACAGACTGTTGGTCTGACTGTAGTCTCTGTTGGTCTGACTGTAGTCTCTCAAGACAGACTGTTGGTCTGACTGTAGTCTCTGTTGGTCTGACTGTAGTCTCTGTTGGTCTGACTGTAGTCTCTGTTGGTCTGACAGTAGTCTCTCAAGACAGACTGTTGCCTCGCTGTTTTCCCGAATATTTGACGATGGGATTCTCAGATTGGTCTGACTGCGGACGGACACATGCACCGGAAATAGTGGATCTACAAGCTCACAAACTGTCTCAGCACCATGTATTCCGGGATGCATTTTTAGGGCTACATACCTGTAATAGCAAATGTATTGCAACAATGCATTCATAAAATTGGCCTCGAAAATGTTGATGAACCTCACAGGTATAGTAATACAAACATATCATCTCTGTCGGGTGGAAACCTCATATGTCCAAAACTGTTACTTTTCAGGATCCAAATTCAAAAACAGCAAAAGTAGAAGACCTGCAAGCTCAAACGTGTCACTTCACACTGCATTTTGAGCTTGAAGATCTGCTACTTTTGATGCTTTTGTATGACGCTGTAGTGTGGCGTTAATTTACGAAAAAACACAAAATGTTAGAATATGGAGATAAGAGGTTACTGCCGACAGCGACGATATACAGTACTCTCTCAGTGTGTGTGTGTGTGTGTGTGTGTGTGTGTGTGTGTGTGTGTGTGTGTGTGTGCATGCGTGTGACTGTGACAGTAGCTTCACATAGCCGGGTTCAAGGAAGGGACACCTTCTTCCTCGCTATATTTCTGAAGCGAGGGGGTGGGAGAGGGAGAGGGGGGTATTAGCACATTATCTGAGACCATGCACGCATGTTCTATTCATCATTTAATTTGCCGTCAGCGTGGTGCAGCCATGCCGTGTCGTCTCTCTCGCTCAATGTTTGAGGGGAAACAGCTGCTAATCCTAATCCTACCCAAACACCCCCCGCATGCGTGCGCGTGCGGACACGGACACGGACACACACACACACACACACACACACACACACACACACACACACACACACCCCCCCCCCCCCCTTGGGATTCTGTCAAATCACAGACCCCCTTTCCAAAGCCCTCACTGGCTGGCTGGTTGACTTGCTGACTGCGCACGCACGCACGCACGCACGCATGCGCACACACACACACACACACACACACACACACACACACCCACACACGTTCCACCAGTATACAAAAAAAAGTGCTTCTACACGTATATACTTTACTGCCACTAAAACATAATCGCCGTATGAACTTTGGCTCGCCCATCAATAAAAAATATTTTATTGCACCTCATGTCATGCTGTGTAAACTGTACTTGATAAGAGAAAGACAAAGATGTAGACCTACAGAAAGAACAAAACTCTAATAAAGCAAGACTGAAGAACCACTTGGTCCCAATCTGGGATTTGAGAAGAAGAGTAAGACAATGTTATTTAGGTGTTATCATTCGAAATAGGTATCATTGTAAATAGGTAAGATACCTGTCAAAATACTTCCTTAATGTCAACAAAGTCCACAATCACAACACCAGAGGTAGTTCCACAAACCACGTTCAATCCAGATTCGGCTCCAACAAGGAGTTAAATTAATTTCGCTCATATGCCACTAAAATGTGGAACGCCCCGGCCTACCAACAGTGAATCCCTATAGATGCCTTCAAAACCGCTCTCATTGGGGCAGAGGTTCATCGTTGGCATCCAGGGAGTGTGTGTGCAAAGTTTGGCATCGACCGGGTTAACGGTGCCGGGGATTAGCTGTACACAGACGGACGGACAGACACGGACACACACACACACACGGGCGGAGTGCAAAACATACTCTCTTCCCATGCCTTCGGCCTGGTGGAGACAACAATAACTGATGAAAATAGCGGTTTGGTGTAGAGGGAAAAAGAGTAGACCAAGTACAGAGCCTAAGGTAAAGTTTACTAAGACAGTGAGAATACACTGATGACAGTGCTCTCAAACAAGTCTTGGAAGCTGTCTATCTAGGAAAAGGTTTAATCTACAACTACATTTTAGCTTGTAGATCTGCTATTTTCTGTGTGTGTGTGTGTGTGTGTGTGTGTGTGTGAGAGAGAGTCTTTACAGTAAAGTGTGTGTGTGTGTGTGTGTGTGTGTCTTTTTACATAAGCTGCACGTCATTTGCCCGTAGCGACAGTACATGCATGTCTTCTATTACTCTACATGTGTGCTCTTCATTGATCGTATGATGGGAACGAGTGTATATGTGTGTGTTTTGGGGAAAGGGGTGGAGTGTGGAGGCGACAGCGCTACAGTAACCGTTTCCATGTGCTTCACTTCGTAGACACACACACACACACACACACACACACACACACACACACACACACACACACACACACACACACACACACACACACACACACACACACACACACACACACACACACACACACACACACACACACACACACACACACACACACACACACACACACACACACGTTCATGAGTCATTAGGTGAGTCAGTCTTGACAGTAAAAAGTAATAAATATGTGAAAGCGCCAAAGCCCGTTTTATCGTCTTACTGACACAGAGTTTGATAGCTGCCAACCAACGTACCATTCAGTCGTATGTGAATGTCTCACTTACAAACTGCAGCACTCCATTCACCTGCACTGTAGATAGATCATTCTCCATTTTACTTCCCCGCTCACTCATCATAGTTCCTGTTTTATAGGAGAGTGAGTGTTTTGGTGTTGTGTCCACATGAAAAGGAGACCCTCCCAAAGACGAGAACTTAACCTCTTAAATCACTATACTAAACCGGGTCCTCCCTTGAGCAAGGCACTGAACCCCAAACTGCTCCCGTGGAGCAGCTTTTACTGTGTGTGTCCATGTGTGCGCAAGTGTGTTGCTGGAAATGAGCAGTGGTGGATTTTGAAATAATAATTAAAAATTAATTGGAGGAAACAAAAAACTAAAGGGACCCATAAAGATTGCTCAG
This sequence comes from Electrona antarctica, assembly GCF_951216825.1. NCBI lineage: Eukaryota > Metazoa > Chordata > Actinopteri > Myctophiformes > Myctophidae > Electrona > Electrona antarctica. The sequence continues at coordinate 19,467,449 of NC_136791.1, read as the reverse complement.
CGACCACATACTGTATGGGTCCTGGAAACAGTGGGGTGTGGAAACTGTGTTTGAAAATTTCAAAAACTGCAAAAGTAGCAGATCTACAAGCTCGAAACACGGCGCGGATGCTTTTGTGTGACGCCGTAGTATGATCAAGTAGTGGTGTTAATTTACGAAAAAAACCTGAAAAAGTTAAAAATATCCATGACATAAGAGGTTTCTGCCCAACAGCAACGAAATGTTCATTTTCCACAAAGCAAAAACCCTCGACAACACCGGGCAAAGAGCCGTGCTTTCTGCTTACAGAAAACACACATTCCAGATGTCCAGGCCACTGCTTGGCTGCTCCTAGATTAAATCAAGACACACTCTTTGGTGTATTAATGTGATTATAATAAGTGTAAGAGACCTGTGCTTAATCGTGTTCTAATCGTTGTGCTGGCGTCCGCTCTGCATCCGACATCTCATAATGGAAAATGTCAAAGATCTGATTAAAAGCAACAATAGCAGCTTCGTCACCAGGAGTCAGCCCAGCTAGCTCCTTATATCCTTAGAACACCTGCCCTACAGGTAGCCTGGTTCCCAGCCTGCTTTGCTGCGTTCCGTCAATTTGTTTTCACCCTTTGCTTCTCGTGACAAAACACATTCACGGAACGCAGCGAAGCGGGCTGCAGTCCGACTCCGACACACATTAGTCCGACACCCTACCTCAAACCCTATCCTCACAGGGAAGCCACGGCCGGGTGTGTCTTAACCGGCCACGCATGTGTCTTAACCGGCCACGCTGGTGTCTTAACCGGCCACGCATGTGTCTTAACCGGGGCACGCATGTGTCTTAACCGGCCACGCATGCGTCTTAACCGGCCACGCATGTGTCTTAACCGGCCACCCCTGGGCGGCGCAACGGGTGAGTCTAAACAGGCCACGCATGTCGGACTGTTAGTATGTCGGACCAACGTATGCACCTGGCTATAGAAACCAGGCTATACCCTACAGGGCGTAATCAGCTTTAATGGTACACCTCAGTAATGGCTGCGCCCAGCTAGGCAACCCTCTGTGGATTCGTCGTTTTTATGCTTCTGTGGGAGATGCAGTTTCACTCTGTAGCGCGTTACTGTCCGTCCGTCTGTGTGCGTGTGTATGTGTCAGAGAGCGTGCATGTGTATGTTTGTGTGCGTGTGCAAGAGTGTACAGAGTGGACCGTCAGATATTCTGCAGAGGCTCTGGTAACTTAGGAGAGCCTAAGAGAGAGTGTGTGTGTGTGTGTGTGTGTGTGTGTGTGTGTGTGTGTGTGTGTGTGTGTGTGTGTGTGTGTGTGTGTGTGTGTGTGTGTGTGTGTGTGTGTGTGTGTGCGCGCACGTGCGCATGTGCGTCTTTGTGCACGTGTGTTTTCTTTCTTTTCTTTTTCTCTTTTCTTTTTTTTTCAAAGCTTTGTTTAATTTCTACTTCCTGTTTTATTCTTGGCCTAATCCAAACGCAACACAGCTGTGCAGTGAGCCAGAGAAAAGGGGGAGGGGTTGGCAGGTCCTGGCCAGCTCAGCTCAGCTCTGAAGCTATACCAGCTCTGCTGCAAACTGCTACCAACAGATGGGAGCCGGGAAATGGGCAGAATTGCAGGTTTGCGAGAGAAACAAGCAACTAGGTCTATGATGACGACCCAACACCCAAAAGATGCCAGCTCCCTTCGCCCCTTTAAACATAGATAACACGTTGGCTATTGGAAAATAGCAGATCTACAAGCTCAGAAGAATGAGTTGCGTGATGATTGTAGATCTGCTATTTTCAAAAAAGATCTTTTTTTTTGAGGGGCCCAAGCCCCTCCTATGTCCAGTTTTTAGTGTGCGTGTAAACACAACATTTGTCCTAACAAAAACATTAAATGCCATTGACAATGAATGGAAAATGTTTGCCTAAACATTGCCTAAACACAAACATTGAAGATGAAGGTGAGGACGCAAATTGTCATTGGCCGGAATGAGATTATGTATGATGATAAGAGCGCCGCTCACTTCACACGGGTGTGATTTTTTTTGTAACCTTTTAACACAGTTAATCTTGTATGGGTGCCACTCACTGGCAGAACGTATTTTCAGATGTTGGTCCGCAGAAAAATACATATTCGTTTAGGGGTCCTCGACTTGAAAATGTTTGAGAAACATGTGGTTTAAACAACCGTATATGAAGCAAGCCTAAATATCCAACTACACACACACTTTAGAACCCCCCCCCCCCCCCCCCCCCACACACACACACACTCAAAAATAAGTAAAAAACAAGCCGCAATTACCAGTATTTACAGGCAACTTTACAGAAAAACAAGCCCAAAGTCAAGCGGACATGGCAACCCTGGAAATGGGGTTACCACCAGCCTGGGTTGATCTGACTGAAAGCCCCCACCCCCCTGCGCCCCCAATTTGGCCATAATACTGTGTTTAAATCTGTGCATTTTGTCGGCTCCCCCCACTCTTTCACCCAGCAGTGGTTCTCAAACAGTTTCATGTCAAGGACCCCCCCCACACACACACACACACACACACAAACAGCGCTATGTATGTGGCTGTGGATGGGACTTGAAGACATTTCGGCCAGGGACCCCCATTGGAGATTTGTCTTTTTGAGGGGCGCTCCAACGCCTGGCTTTTGAAATTACGGCATATGGCAGCCAAGTCTATGGACTCTTAATGTTTACATAGTGTCTATGGACTCTTAATATTTGTTTAGTGCAGAAAACGTCATGTGACCTCTTGTGGGTCGTCGATGTTTTTTAAAGGAGTGATCACACAACTGTGATTTGTTTTCTTTCAAAACAATTGCCGGTCCACACTGTTTTTGCTCCAGCTATTTTTGAGTGGTGCAACCACTCTCTGGCTGGCTGGCTGTGTCCGAGCACGAAATAGTGTTTTAACGTCACTGTTGCGCAGCCTAATACATACACACATATTAACTGTATATATGATGATTTGGGGTGTTACAGTACAGTACAGGTACAGTACAGTACAGTACAGTACAGTACAGTACAGTACAGTACAGTACAGTACAGGGACCCCCTGGGGACCCCCACACGGTAACTATCATTTCTCAACCATTTCGTACGCGGGGTGGCTCGCCGGAACCGGGCCGACCCCCTGGGCACGTTGCTGGGGGTCTGGATGTTCTGGGGACCCCCACACGGTAACTGTAATTTCTCGACCGTTTTTATTTTGTACCTTTCACTTTGACAATCAGTTACTTCTCAAAGTATGAACTGGGCTTTATAGACTTGAGAGCATAATCAATGGAGATCGTTTACATCCGAGTGAACCACTTTGAGAAGCACCATCGTTTAGAGCTGTGGCGTGATCAAGTAGGGCGTTAATGTACAGGAAAAGAAAAAAAATCACAAAAGTTCCATCTACAATGTAATGTATAGGTGGATTTCATCGACTAAAACTATGACTAAAATGTTCATTGACTACCTGTTTCAGTTTCACTGATGAAAACTATATAAAAACGAAGGTACGATGACTAAAATATAGGGTCTACTGACAAAAACTAGACTAAAATGTTAAGGAGGGACTAGTGGAGAAGAGATCCAGTAGAACTTAAGTCATTTTATGTGTGGTTGGGCTCGGGTGTTGCTCTCTGGAAATACCTAATAAAAAAGGATAATCATTTCAGCATGCAACAACTAACACTAGAGTGACTAGACTAAAACATTTCAGAAAACTAAAATATGACTCAAACTAAATGACATTGTATTCAAAAGACTATGACTAAAACTAAAACAAAGCTTTCTGTCAAAATCGACACTAGTTGTGTGCCAGGGACCAATGAAAACTATCATGCCCCCTACCTCCCTCCAGCTGAAACTGTCTACCAAAAGAGTCCCTTTCATATTCACTTCAGTTCCAACTGCCTGTGGAGAGCAGAGCACCAGGCCTCTCTCTGCTCTCTCACAACCGACCTACAGCAGCACATCCATTATTAATCCACCACAGTCTCTCTCTCTCCCCCATTCTCAGTTCAGCCAATTACTGTAAGGCTCCAGCTACAGTTGCCTGTCTCATTCGCTGACACACTGGCTGGCTTTGATGTTTCTATCAACATGAGAGAACCGGGGACCAAGTTTTAATAGAGCAGAAGGGGATTATGTGGCTGTCTGCCTCTGGGGTGATGTATATATATATATATATATATGCGCATGTATATGTATATGTGTGTTTCTTTCTCATTCCAATTGTCTTATCAATGGTCCTACGATGATGCTTTTATCCAGGGTCTTGACCTGAGCCCATCATTGTGTCATGCTATAGTTAATGACATTACTCTTGCATTTTACTTGCTTTCATCTTATGATGTATATACTGTATCTGTATCGTCTCTGTCGGGTAGAAACCTCAGTGTCCAAATGTCAAAACTACTGTGACTTTGAGACTCAAATTAAAAAAGCATCAGATCTACAAGCTCTATTTGACTCTTTGACCTCAGTGCTAGCCTACTCTGAGAATAAGGCCTCCAGTAGCTCCCTGCTCCACCCTTCACCCCCAGTGATAACCTTTGAAGCAGGAAGTCACTGTTAACGTGCTTTACAACCTGCTACGCAGCATTTTCTTTTTTCTACCTCACCCTCCAGTGCAGAGCTGAGCTTTTAAAAAAAAGCACTGTTACTGTTAAGTAAAAGTCTGGAATTCAAAATGCACTTGAGAAAAGTACAAAAGTATCTGTATAAACAGTGGTGTACAGTAACTAAGTACAATTACTTAGTACAGTTTTGAGATATTTGTTTTTGCTTTACTGGAGCATTTACAATTTTAAATACTTTTACTTCTACTCCATTGCATCTCAGATGGAATTTGAAAACTTGAATTACTACTAGTTCAGACAATGTGTCGCATCTCGAAGCATTGTGATCTTGTAGATCTGCAATTATTAAATGATGAGTATTTTAAATAGCTTGTCAGTCTGCTCTTTATAGGCTTAAGCTGTTAAGATGAATAGAAACAGGATCTGTTCGTAATTAGTGACCACTTCTGACCGAGGCCAAGTCATTGACATTTTTTTAATTTCCGTTGCTTCGTATCATATGAAAGCAGGGAATCGTAGCTTCAAATTGACATATTGGTTGTTCAGTTTGACCCATCAGTTTTGGAGATATGGCTTATAGAGTAAAGTCTTGCAGAAAACAGCGAGTTGAGAAAACAGGCACCTAGCTACATGTTTAAGCATTTATTTCATATTTACATGTCGATTTCAGTTCTGACATTTATTTCAGACATGCTCTAGTATGTAAAGAGTCTGCCTGTGCTGTTAACTCATTTTGCATTAAAAAAAAGAAAATCAGTTTTTCTCTTCTCCTGGACAGTCAAGGTGCGTTCAGACTTGAATATGTATATCCGCCTCGGTCTGTCCCGTGTGCCAGGTCGCGCCGCTCCCGCTCTCGCAACTATCGTCTTTGCATTGTCTTTGTATGTAATCACGCCACTCTAACCATCCAAGTCTGAACGCAGCTTTAGTCTTGCCGCCATGACGGTCTCTGCATCAAAGTCATTTAGTCTGACAACGTGGCTTCGAGTGTGGTTAGGGTTAAAGACAGGGTTAGCAATGGGGCGCGTCAAACCAATGGCCGTCAGAATAATGACGCTGACCCGATGGAAACACCAACTGCTAGCTATCCATTCATCCGCGGGCGGCTATAACCGAGTGCTAGAGACTAGAGACCACCTGGGAAACAAAAGGTCCCAGGTTCGATACCAGACCCTGGATATCCGTCGAGGTGGCCATATCGAGCAGTTAGTATCTAGGCCTAGGTTGTGTCATGGTTAGTATCTATGTTGCTCATCTATGTTGCTTTTTGCTAATCGCCTGACCGCCAGACATCTGCTGGGTGAAGCCGAGACTGTGGGATGAAAATAACTGCACCCTAACAGGACAGTTGGCAACCAGGGAAGAGTGGGCACATTGCTATTCTTTCCAAAATGTAAAAAAAAAAGAAAAAGAAAAATTATTAAAATGTTTTTACCCAAAGTAAGTAAAGTACATCATTAGAACATGCTTAAACATTTGACAATTAAGGTCTAATATTTTTACTAGGGATGCGCCCATGTATCGGCCACATCGGTATCGGACGATATTTGCCGTTATCGGTCAATATCGGTATCGGCAAATAAAACTGACATTAACCGATGGCAGTAGCCATGGCAGTAGTATCTGTTGTTGATAAGCATACATTTGTCGCTGGCTATGTTGGTCATCTGCAGCCTACCAAGCTGTAGATTCTGAACATTTATTTCTTGTATTGAAGAAATATTTGTTTCCCTGGCACAAAAGGGGAAATTAAAAACAACAAAAACTAAATAAACATATATCGGTATCAGCTAAATTGCTATTTTTTAACATCGGTATCGGCCAAGAATTTCCATATCGGTGCATCCCTAATTTCTACAATTGCTACAAAACGTGTACATCCAGTAATTTTGGGGCCTAAACAAGAGGTTAAAGGATGAAATTAAGTATGATAATGATGTACCGTGCATGTTCACATCGTGTATACTTTACATTACTAAAGACATGTTTCAAATACTTTATTTTTTTTAACATTTTGGACAAAATAGCCAATAGTCCTAGTGCCCACCTATCCTGTATCCAACTGCAGTACCACTACCACAGTTCCCATCTTAGTACAAGTTGTACAGTACGTTTGTTTTCTCACAAAGCTCTCACACACACACGCACGCCCGCGCACGGGAGACCATTACATAAACCTTCATGACATCAATGTTTTTCGGCACACCAAGGAAATCTCTCATGACTCAACAGAAGCACTGGGGGAACCCCACGCACAACACAACACACGTCACAGATGCCTCCTGGAACAAACATGGCAGAACTAGGGCTGCAATCCCTATTATATTCCAGGCATCTAAGCTCACACCGCGATGCGTTGAGCATTGTAGATCGGCTATTTTCAGTATTATTTGCGACAAAGTATATACTGTATGTATATACACATTATAATACTTTATGTAAAAAAAAAACCTACACTTCTTGATTAAACGAAAAGGTTATCGGTAGAAAAATCGCCATGTACATACATATAACCGCCATGTGTATATATATATACGCATGTAGATCATTTTTTATGGTTTTCTCTTTGCTCTCCCTCTCCGACAACCACACCAGCATTTCATTTCTTTCCTAAACGCAACAAAACGATGGAGTTTTGCACAAAAAACACAGATTTGTACACCTGATGTAAATCTGTGATGTGTGACAAACTGATTGCGACACATGCACACGCTCCTTTTAAAAACGGATATCTACGACATTATTGTCCAATAAAACCCAAGAACGTGTCTCCGCCGCTTTGTTTCGTGGTATTATATTTTTATTATCTTAGGATAAAAAAAGGAAAAAAAAGAAAAAGAAAAAAAAAACATTGACAATTACATGGGATGCCTTGTTCTGCATAATTTAAAACGTATACACACAGTGGGGGGGAGAAAGGAATGGCAATGCTTTTATTAGACATCATCACAGCCTCTTCAGGACCCCCCCGACCCCCCCCCCCTTCCCTCCCTCCCCACTAACCCCAACCCCCCCTCCCCCCCACCACACACACACTGCCCGCATGCAGTCTCCACTGCACAAAAGGCCGAAAGTCACGTGGGACAGCTTGCAAAGAGCACAAGAAGCATTCACAGTAAAGAGAGGGGGGAGGGTGGGGGGGGGAAAGAGGGTTGGAGGTTAGAGCCCGACCGATTGCCAAGAATGTTTGGAGTCCCGACGCGAATCCCGATTTTGTTTAATTTCAAGGACCGCCTGAGTGTGTACACAAAAGACGGAACGTCCCCTTGGTTCCACGTTGTACACTCTCCGAGTTCACAGACCTGTAAGGGTCCATTTGGAATCCCCTCTCAGAGTCAACAGACCTGTAAGGGTCCATTTGGAATCCCCTCTCAAAGTTAACAGACCTGTAAGGGTCCATTTGGAACGCTGAGGGCCCCTGGACCCCACTTTCAGAACCACTGTCCTAGAACAACCGATCACCGATATTTTTTTGTCCACAAAAAGTGCTGAAATTTTATAATTAATTTGAAGAAAAAAAAAAAAAAAAACATTGTCTGCCAAAGACGTATATAATTACGTCCTATCAAATCCAACGCTTCCCTGCCAAAGACGTATAATTACGTCCTATATGGTCTTTATAGTGGCTTATGATAGATAGCGTTCATAATGCAATATACATTAGCATCAGGTTGCTATAGCTAACGTTAAACAGACCCTGTTGCCCTGACCAAGATGGCCGCTCCATAGGAATTGAGGCTCAGATCGAGGTGTTTGAACAGAACGTCCATGTTAGTGGCTCATTAAAAAGAATCGTCGCTACCTCGCGGTTACATTAACGCTTCTAATGATTTTAAAGTTACGACCGCCACATTAGCTATAGGCCATTTTGCTTCCGGTTCATTTGGGGGTTTTCTAAATAAAAGACCCCGTGATTGCGGCGGGCAAGGGAAGCGACAGCGCCGGAGTTCAATGGTGACAGTCAATGTTGATTAAACATTCAGCTTGAAATTTATTTCATTGAAACACTTAAGCGCTATATTCAAAATGTTCCAAAATAGACGATGAAGATAGACACATTTTTAACATTTTTTGAAAACCTTTTAAAAACTCTCTCACCAACAAGAACATGCCCCCAAATACTTGGACGACAGGTTGAAAAGTGCTAAAAAATATATAAAATAAAAGTCAAGAATATCGGGGCATACAATCGGCTGCATAAGTGCCAATAACGCAGCACTTCTGAAAGTGGTGTCCGGGGACCCACAGGGGGTCCTTGGGGGGGTTCCAGGGGGTCCCCAGCAAAAGTAATTAATATAACATCACATTCATTTGAACCACTATCCATTTATATGTTGGATATTCAAAGATGTACAAGCTCACAGCACATAACTTGCCACGCTGTGATTTGCACATCTGCTATTTTTGAAAAACATATAGAAAGGGTTTTTGAATTCTTTTTTTAACATCTTCTCTTCTGGGGAGGTCCCTGGCACAAAACCTTTTCAGATGGGGTGGTCCACGGCCAAATACATAATAGTTTGGGTGTCCTTGACACAAAAAGGTTTCCACCTAAATCCAAAATGTTCATTTTTCTGAAGAAAAAAAAAGATTTTTTTCCCCAGTTAGCTGCTTTAGCAGACAGTTTGAGGGTCCAATGGAGTTAAGAGCTTTTGTCCGAAGCACTTTTTTAATACTTTTCATTGGTTTAAAAATAAAAATGGGAGTTAGGTGGTTCCTGCCGGACAGCAACGAATATGGGCCCAGACTGAGATGCGCGGGACGGGCTCTGAAGGGAGGCAGGGGATGAGAGGGGAGTAGAGGAGAGGATAAAGTAGCTGGGGAGGAGGTGGAGGGGGAGAAACAAAGTGACTGCAGCACTGCACTGGCCTTGGTTTAACAGGAGAAGGAGCAGCATAGTCCTAGTTTTATATCATTCTAAACTTCTCCCACACTTCAACTAGCTCCTGCTTTTAACAGGAGAAAGGAGCAGCATAGTCCTAGTTTTATATCATTCTAAACTTCTCCCATGCGTCTCAACTAACTCCCCCGTCTCCTGATTGTGGTAAAATCTTTCCATTGTCTTTGACACAAAAAAAAGTTTCTTTATATATGCATGTATATATGTGTATATACAACATATATGTATGTATATATATAAACACTTTTTTATTTTTATTTTTTTACTTCTTTTTTATATTTTTTGTTTTTTTAAAGAGCTACAGCACCTTTTCCCACGGGGCAACAGTGTCGATACCTCGCACATGGTTACACGGCTGTGCCGAAGAAACGAATAATAAAAACAATATATTGGTCAAGGATATTCATCTCTCTTTTTTTTCTTTTTTTACTTTTTTCCCTAAAATTGGCATCTGACATGATGATATTCTATTGCCGTCTGGGGGGGCGGGGGGCAGGGGGAGGAAGGGACAAAGGTTCTTCTTTTTTGAGTTCATATTCAAGTTTTCTCCTTGTATTTTTTCTCTCTCCTTTCTCTCCGTTTCTCTCTTTCTGGTTTATATTTTTCTTTCTTTTTTTTCTTTCCTGTTTAAAAAGAGTTCACACTTTGGTGATCTGCGTGTGCTGCTCGTCGTCGAAAGGTTCATTTTCCGGGTCAGAGTCTGTGGTGTCGGAATATCGATAATGGTCCGGCTCATTGTCGCTAACGTCCGGGGTGACCGACGTCGAAGTGCTGGCCTCCGAATTTGAAGGCTCCTCCGCGGTTTTCGTGAAATACAACTTCACCTGGACAGACCGCAAAGACAAAAAACAAAAAACTAAGTCATTTTACACCGTAAAATCCTCCATTAAATTAACTTAACTTCGTAAGAGTACAGTTAACTTGTACGAATAGCAAAAACAGTAGATCTATAAGCTCACAATGTGACACAGCATGCCGTGTTGTGAGCTTGTAGATTGTCTCTTTTAGCCATTCAAATGATATAATATCTTATAATTATGGCTTCGCACAGATCAAAACAAAAACTATTGTAGAGCCGTCTACACTGACTTTGAAGTAGATCTGCAACTATCAATGATCTTCTTAGCAATTATGCTATCATTAGAAATTGTTTCCTAGCGTCACGGCAAAATAAAATTAAAATAAACAGCTGGTCTCGCTCTAGCGCCATGCAAAAAAAGATATTTAATTCGTTTTACTTTATATATGAACTAATCGATTAACCACTTGGTGCCAAAGTATGCATGCCAAACTTGTGAAAAATATAAGATCTACAAGCGCACAGTGTGGTGTGCTATTTTCACTATTTCTGAATGGGTTTTTTAAAGTGAAAAATCACCACCGCCTATAATGACACGCACATAATGGGGATTGATTATGAATAGATTATTTTAGTAAATCATGCATTATCAATGTCTTTTTCACAATTATTTGAGATATTCACAATTGTTTTGCATAATAGTAAAAAAAATTAAAAGCATCTACAAGCTTACAATGCGTCACTTTGTGGCGTGTTAGCGTCAGCTATTTCTAGCTATTTAAATTATTAAATATGTCAGTAAATTCTTTGTCATATACGTTTTGATTAAAAAGACCAAACAGCATTCCATAATTTTGATTCATATGTGCCAATGTTCAATGGCAAAAAGCACAATTACAAATGTTAATTTGATTTGATTTAAAAGCGTCCTCACCGCCCCTACCTTGAAGTTTGGTGAGAAGTAGCGGTTAGCTTTGTCTTTGTTGGCTTTGTCCAGGTCGTTCTTGGTGAGCGCCAGGATGAGGTAGTCCCTGTCACTGTCCCTGCGCTCCGAGCTCTGCGGCTGGCTCTGGACCCCCTGGAGCTGACCCTGACCCTGGGCCTGACCCTGGCTCTGGGCCTGGGCCGGGACCACCGCGGCGGCCGAGCCCTGGATCTGGGCCGCCTGGCCCCCTCCTCCTCCTCCTCCTCCCGGCCCGCCACCGGCCTGGGGGCTGGCCAGGCCGTCCACCACGTCGTTCACCACCGTCCCGTTCTCCACCTTCTCCCCGCTCTCCTCTGGTCCGGGGATGAAGAAGGTGTTCACCCAGAAGTGGAACATCTTGTCCTGGAGAGGCCCAAGAAGAAGAAGAAGCATTAGAGTTCTCAAATTCTGCCCGGATCCGAGCCTAGTCGACCCGACGTTTTCGAGTCTCGGAAACGTAAAAAAAGGTTTATTTCAACTGCGCCTAGCGGCCTAAGGTTAAAGCCGACAGGAATGTAAGTGCATGTGTTGAAGCTCAAAGTGGACTTTAATCAGGTATCTAATTTGTCCGACATTCCTATGCCCGTGTTTATTTATGAAAGAAAAACTCAATAGAAAATGGGCACTCGAAAATCGAAGAAAGTGGCCGATATAGAGCGTCGCAGTCCCGCCCCCTACCATGGACCAGGAAATTATTCTCCGTTCATTTTCCTCATAGACATTTCAGAAAGTATTTATTTAAAGACGTTTACGCCGCGGACAAAGCCAACTCGAGTCGTGACAAATCATGACAACAAACACAATTTTTTGGGCCGAACAAATATTAGAAAGAAGAAAAAAACGGCTTTTGTTGTTTTTCTTCTTTGTAATTATTTGTTTGGTCCAAAATATTGTTTGTGTTGTCATGAGTTGTCACGACTCGAGTTGGCTTTGTCCGCGGCGTAAGCGTCTTTAAATAAATACTTTTTGAAATGTCTATGGGAAAAATGCATTGGGATTCATTTCCTGGTCCATGGCAGGGGGCGGGACTGCGACGCTCTGTTGTGGAACAAAGGTCCAATAAATATGCTCAGTTCAGAGTTTACGTGACTTTGAGGACATTGAAATGCATAATGACCAATTTTCGGGTTTTCGGGCCCAAAAGTATGGTAAGGGACAGGTTGATTTTTAAAAAGTGTACCCCTGGAGAAAACCCCCTGTATGTGCCCTGGTATAAAATGCCATGAACCTTCATCTGACTGGGGGAAAAAAAATCAATGACCTTCCCTAAGTGATAAAAAGAAAAAAGATGAACCCTCCCTAGGGGTGTCAATCACCACCGTTGAGATGCTGAATTGACTCTCTCTCTCTGTCCGTGAGGGAGATTTGACTGGGCCGTTCACACTGGCTTTGTGTTAATTGCTTGTTAACGACCGTCATTGTCTCATTGAAATTAGCTGACCTTCCCTTGGACTGAGATTAGAAAGGCATAACCCTCCCCTATTTTTCTCCAGGGGTACACATATTTAAAAATGGACCTGTCCCCAACTGTTCCCAGTAGGTAGCCTGGAAACAAGACAATCTACCCAGTAGGGCACAGTTATGGCCGGGCCTTCATTTTCATTGAGAACGACTGAAACATTTTGTATGGCCAAGTCCTAATGTGTGATTTGTGAAACCGTGTCAAAAAGGGCACACACACACACACACACACACACACACACACACACACACACACACACACACACACACACACACACACACACACACACACACACACACACACACACACACACACACACACACACACACACACACACACACACACACACACACACACACACACACACACACACACACACACACACACACACACACACACACACACACACACACTTTCAAAGCCATCGGCAGGTGGCTCGTTGTGAATAAAAAACAATCTATGACGTTTCAAAGGTTAGTAAAAAACACTCTGAATGGCTGGCAAGGGCAGCTATGGACAATGATTTAACTCTGGCAGTCAATTTAACAGTCCGATTACTTAACGGTTCCCGTTAACGATTCCTATAGGGGGTTCCAAATGGACCCTTTGAAGTCTGTGTGTACAAATTAAACCAAATGGAGTTTACGGGGCAACCCCTCCAAATAATTTGGCGACCCCCAGATTGAGAACCACAGGCCTAGATCACGTCCCCAGCCTCTTCCTGTGGTAGCATGTACTGTACGGGTCTTCACTATGTCACTCTATGCAGTATTGCATCATGTGCTTTTCATTTGTGTCTTTAGGTACTGCACTAGAGGGGTTCTTCATATGTCTAATTGTCAAGTAATAACAGCGTATCTCAGGCGAGGAGGGGATCTTCAGCGGATTCCGTCGTTCTTCTGGGATCTTGGAAACGCCCCCAGCCACTGCGTTTAGTGGAGGTTATGGATAGGTATAGTTTTACTGAGGTTAGGTTTAGAGTTAGGTTTAGGCTGTCAATCACAGCGACTGGCCAATCACAGCGCACCCTCTACTCAAACGTGCTGAAGGACCCATGCTCACGTATCTCAGGGGTGGAGTGGCCGCTTGGGAACCGGACGGTACCCAGTTCGATCCTGGGCTCCCCCAGAGTCAGCGTTGAAGTGTCCTTGAGCAAGACACTAAACCCAAATGCTCCCGATGAGCAGGTTGGTGCCTCGCATGGTTTCCTCTGCCATCGTGTGTGGGAGTGGGTGAATGTAATGCACAATCGATGTAAAGCGCAATGGATAAAAGTGCTATATAAATGCACAATTTGCCGATCAATCAGCAATCAACATTTCATGACCTGTGTAGGCCTGTCACAATTAGTAAATAATCACCTAATCGTAATTATTTGAGATAATCTCAATTATTTTGCATAAACGCCAATCGTTCTCATGTTGAAAAATGGCCATACGTTTTCAATCATTTTTCAAAAATTGCAGAAATAACAGATCTATAAGCTTACATGTCGTGACATGTTGTAAGCTTGTAGACAAACTATTTTGGAAACTTTTTGGAAGAAAAAATGCAAACAAAAAGTGATTACGAAGCCTAAAAGGCAAGCTAACGTTCCAATGTTCAATACAAAATACACAATTCAATTGTTAATCGCAATTATTTGTGTGACAATTAATCGTCAGCCCTAGACCCAACGTGCAACACACACGCCACACTGACCTTCTTCATCATCTTGTTCAGCTTGTGGAAGAACTCCACCTTGATGTCTCCGCACACTGGCAGCGGCTGGGGGAACTCGAAGAACATGTGCTTGTCCTCGCGTCGCGTGTGAGCCGGGTTGGACGTGTGGATCTTCACTTTCAGCTGGTACACCACAAACTGAGGGTCTGCAAAACGCGGTCAGTGACGTCGCACACGGGGGTGGGGAAGGAGGGGGGGGAGGAGGAGGAGCGGAGGTTTGGAAGAGCAGCGTAGTTATGAGAGATTGTTGAGGGACAGAAGGAGGAAACGTTCAAAGAAAGAAAGAGAAAAAAGAGAAAAGGAGAAGCGGAGGAGGGTGAACCAGAGAGCGAGACAGGATACCACAGTGTTAGTGTCATGAGTTTGACAGCACGAAGCAAAAAGAAAACCCACCCTGAAGTACACACACAAAAATAAAGTTCTCTCAGAATTAAGGAAGAGAAACTGAGTAACAGAAAAAATAACACCCAATGAGACCCAGAAACAAAGAAACCCTATTCTGATAAAGACAAAGGGGATGTCTTTAGGGGATGTAGACAATGTGTCGGTAACTATGATTTGTTTAATTATCGTTTTTCCACCTTGCCCTCCCTCCCTCCCTCTCTCTGTGCCCCCCATTTTTCTTTCCAACTTAATGATGGAGCTCGCACAAAGAAACTATTCTCACCAACTTCTTTACACCTTTAAACCTGGGATGTTGTTGACATAAGAATTCATTCTTGATCCTTATCTCGTCTGCGGGCAACTTTCCTTACCCAAAACCGATTCACACGTTAAACTGCACAATGGTGCAGCCAACGACGCGCGGCGAAACAAAAAGCAGATCTGCAAAGAATCTCCGATCCTGCCGCAACGCGACGATGCGTCGTGAGTTTGGAGATCGGCTAATTCACAACGGAAATAGCCGATCTCCAAAACTCACAATGTGTGATAGGCGTAGAACAAACTATCAAAATCAAATGAACAGGCAAATGATAAAATGAACAGCGAACAAAAAAAAATTGATAAAAATGAAGGACTCATTTACCCCAATGCCAATTCCCTTTCTTGAAGCCCTGAGGGGTCGGCTCACTCCTGTTTTTAAAGGTACTGTCCCCTTTAGAGAGAGAGAAACAACACAATTTAAACACAAGCACCTACTGGCCTGGCATGGCAGGGACCACGAAGCACAGCACAGCACAGCAGCACGGCACAAAACACACACATTCTACAGAATATATGGACGTACAGATTCTAATATATGGACATACAGATTCTAATCTACACCAGTGTTGATTTTGACAGCACCAGAGCCTGTGAGCGGTGCGGAGTGCGAGCGGTGCGAGGAGTGGAGCGGCTTGATTTTGAATTGAGCTCCGAGTGCGTTTTAAAATGTATCAGAATGGCTTCCGGAGCGAGAACTGTCCTCCGCTCCGAGCCGCTCAGTGCAAACGGCACATGTGTTTAGAACCTAAACGTGTGGATTTAGTGTGTGCAGAGCGCAAGTATTAAAGTGTGCTGAAAAATTGGAACATTCATTAATGCGCGATTCATGTGGTGACCGACAATGCCAGCAACATGATCAAGGCATTTAACATCCTCCCTGACGTTGAAGGAGAAGTGGAGAAAGATGATGATGATGGTGGCGGAGGAGGAGGAACCTTCGCTCTCGCAAAACCAAGTGGACGCGGTTACTAATAATGTGGAGGCTATGGTAAACCAGTACTTAACCGTGTCAAGTTTACACCTGCGATGCCTAATTCATCTGCTTCAGTTAGCTATCATGATGATATCAATCACCTGTTAGTTAAAGTGGGAAAGCTAGTGAACGTGCTTTTAAATGTGTCAGTGTTTAGATTATAAAAAGAACAATATGTTTAATCGCCGGTAACACTTTTTAAACGCATAAATGTTTATGCTCCGAAGGCCTTCAGGCACTTATGACGATGTGTCTAATTAGACAATTTCAGGAAAACAGCATTTTCTTCCCCCCCTCCCGTCATTTTTTGCTGCTGAGCGAACGTATCTGAGCGGAGCGCCCGATGCGCAAATGAAGGTGAGCGCTGAGCGAGCCGAGAGCGGCGTGGGAGGGGATCAACACGAGCGAATGACGAGCAGGACAAAAGCCGTCGAGAGCGAAGAGCGGATTTCTCGGCCGCTCCGTGCCACTCACATGCTCTGGACAGCAGCCTTTGATTTAGTTTTAGCCATATTTTTGTCTTCGACCACACACACACACACACACACACACACACACACACACACACACACACACACACACACACACACACACACACACACACACACACACACACACACACACACACACACACACACACACACACACACACACACACACACACACACACACACACACACACACACACACACACACACACACACACACACACACACACACACACACACACACACACACACACACACACACACACACACACACACACACACACACACACACACACACACACACACACACACACACACACACACACACCTCAGGTCAAAATGGGTTAAATTAAAGTTTGGGTCTCGGGGTGACACCAAATGTTTCTTTTAGGTGTGGCGCTGAATATGTTGGGGAAGCCCTGCTGTAGAGAGGGGGAACATGTCCAGCTCAGAATAGGGCCTTTTCAACGGGAAAGAGAAGGATGAACGCAGCCAGGGCAGAAACCTTGCATCTCCACATTCCAAGTTATTGTACAAATGGAACCCATAAGAGTCCATTCGGTTCCATTTGTACACTCTGAGTTATAGACCTGTAAGAGTCCCATTTGGAACACAGAGGTTCCCTGGACATTATTCTACGTGAGTGTCATGGAAAAACAGTTAAAATAGCCGCTCTGCACAAGCAAGCTTGTAGATCTACTATTTTTGCTACTACACAAAAAGCTTGACACTGAAAGTGGTTAATTGTGCCTGTGTTTTCTTTTCCTTTTTATACATATTGAATGAATGAAAAGCGTCAGCAAGAGCTTGTGACTAAGATAACTTTTTTTCTCCCATTTCCTAAAGCTTAATTTGGACATACAAGGATTCCACCCGACAGGCCGACAGCAACGACATCCGGGTGTTATGTTAAGAGTGGAAAGACACCAAGTCAAGTCTGAGCAGAGAACACGTGTTTCGTCTTAAAAACCAGCAAAGAACAATTCTCCGCATAGAATGCATACACACATGCACAGAACTGAGATTGGAAGTTGAGGAAGAACATTGATTGACCATCACATTCAATCACTGGCAGACAGATGAGCAGCTCAGAGATACCTTCCTCACTAGCCTTTTAAATCACCGTTTCCCAAACAGTGAGTCGGGACCCATTTTCGGGTGCACGGACCCATTTCTATGCGTCATCGAGTAAATACCGGTATGCCTTTTTTTTGTTTTTTACAAATGAATGATTATAATACATTATTCCAAATGTTTTTTTACAAAAAAGAAATACATACATTATAAAACTAAACGTCAAAAGACTATTTTTTTTAATATAATGATCCATAAATTAAAACTAAACGTGTTAAGTAGTGAAAATAGCCGATCTACATGCTCACAACGCATTGCTGCGCCACATTGAATGTGTGCTCTTAGACCTACTTCTTCCCAGTGGTTTTTAAATAGGAAGTTTGGGTCCAGGGGAGACAGCAAATGTATCCTTTGGGTCTCAAGCGGAAAATGTTTGGGAAACAACTGCTTTAAATGATGTCTAACAGTTGCATTACATAATTGCTCTAATAATGCTCTGGTCTGACAAGATGGACCTTGATAAATGCAGCACAAAAGAAGGACATCGCTGCTGTCGGGCAGAAACCTCTCACTGCATATTGTATTATTATTTTAGTAAATTAGCGCAGCACTTGATCATACTATGCCGACTACGTTGTCGCACAAAAGCATCAAAAGTAACAGATCCACAAGTTTGAAAAGTTTTGAGGCTGTCTACTACTTTTGAATTTTTTAATTTGAATCGTGAAAAGTAAAAGTGGACATATGAGGTTTCGACCCGACAGACCATACAGATGAATGGATCAAACAGATAAAAGACAAATCCACGCACAATCTTTTCTAAATGACTGTAAATGTTTCTATACGATATTTTATGTGCCGAATCCATTTCTGCCGTATGCCGAGAGCCACAGTTTGGTCATAAATTGCAATTAGCATAATGAGCGAAAGGTGTGACTCACTGCAGGTGCCTCCGCTGAACATGGGGAGCGTCTCAAACACCATCTTGTGGAAGAGGAGGGCCACGGGTTTGTACTCCAGCTGGTTCTTCAGCAGGTAGCTGTAGTAGGTGACGTAGCGACGCTGGCTGGGGATCGTCACTCCCTGCGGACCACAAGCACAGCCACAAAAAGCACTTAAGAAAGAATAGCTGTTTGCCCCGTAAATAAAAAATGCACAGGGCAGATATGACAAATAACTGAAAAATACAAAGAAATAACTTGACATAATTCATTCATCTTATACAAAAAGCTGAGCTACAAGCTTACAACACACGTTATACGCTTGTAGATGAGCCATTTCAGCTTCTTTTTTTTATGTATGAACATCTTTCAACCTGGAAACAGTTTTGACAAAAATAACGCCTAGCAGGGCCAACCAACCGACCTTCTTGTCCCTTGTCCTGACTTCCCCGTAGAAGTCCAGCGCCTCCTGTGGCTCCTGGAACTTGCCGCGGTGCAGGAGGTAGGCGCAGATCATCACACCCGTGCGGCCCTTCCCCGCCTTGCAGTGGATCGCCGCCACGTGATTGTCGTCCTCGCTGAGCCACTGGTCCAGGTCTTCACAGAACGGCTTGATCAGCTCCAGCTGAGGTGGATTATGGTCTTCGAATGGGTACTGTGCAACTGTCGTGCGTGGGCGGGAGTGGAGAGCAGTGTTGATTTTGACAGCACTTTCTTTTTTCATAGTCATTTTGAATTAAATTCCATTTAGTTTTAGTCATGTTGATTTTAGTAGACTAAATCCACAGTCGAGTATTTTGGCAGGCCTTGATGGCGTAAATCTGGCAAATTTGGTTGCATGCTGAAAATAGCCGATCTACAAGCTCAAGTAATGCTCGACAGCGACATTTAAAAAAAAAAAAAAAGAATACAAAACAGTAGGGCAGGACAATTAGCTGAAAATTATATCAAAAGCTTCATTTAGAACCAATAACAGGCAATGTTGCTTGCGATTAATGTAGGTTAATTGAATAATCGAGAGGAAAGTTGTATTTTTATTTAAGGTTTTTTTATATCTCATATCTACGAATCGACACTAACGTTTTTTTTTTTTATAAAGCGACCAAATCGATTTGTCTAAATAACCACTTTAGCCCTCTATTACACTTGTAATAGTGTGCAAAAACAAAAGCAAAAATAGCTTAACAGCTATTTCTTTAAATAATCATTCATGAATCCTATTAGAGGCACACGTTAAATAATTGTGGTATTGATTTGAAGTCATATCGCCCAGCGAGACAGCAGCAGAGAGACAGACTTCAATGACCTGGTACAAGTCGGGCTTTCAGGCAAAGACGGAACATGAGATCGCTGAAGTGTATGTGTGCGTGCGTGTGCGCACGCACACATGTGTGTGAGTGTGGCAGAAAATGGGATGGCCTACCTCTGCAGTTAAATTTGGCAGCATCATAGTGTCTTTCTGCGCAGCTGAAATGGGAAGAACACAACCAGTTAACAGTCAAACAGGGAGGGAAGTCTTTCTTAGTATTATCATCTGCTGACTGCATTCTGTAACTTTTCGGCTGTATATCCGGCCTGTGTTTCACAACTGCTGTAATGCCACGACAAGTGCACCGTGCTCATTATGCTATATGAATAGTATGTAGATATCATGCATTTCTTTCCTCCTTGATCTCCCTCTCTCTGCCCCCGTGTAAAACTAATGTTGCAGGATTAGGAAACCAAATGGACCTGTACTGTTGCGCTCGTCCATGGCCCTAATGCATACCAAACCTGGGGATCCTCACCCTGGGCAAGACCTACGCTGAAAAGACTATCAGCGGAAGTTGCGGGATTTTAGCGGAAGTATTGCCCAAGGAAATGACGTTGATGATTTACAAATCAGTTTACATTCTCCGCGAATGAAACAAGTGTTGTGATTGGTCGGGAAAATATCGTATCCGGGGGAAATACATCTGACTGATGTTCCGGAGGATACATCCGCCCGATAGCTTCTCTGCCTTACGTTGTGACCAGGCTCTTCTTTTCGCAGAAAAGTAAGCCTGGGACCGAGGCTAGGGGAACCTTGACATTTTAAAAACATTGAAGCCTTCTACTAGGTAAACACAGCTAAGACATACTAGTATCCTCATGCATTAGTAACAGAGTGAGTTTGTATTCGTTTTGGGACACTTACAGGTTGTAGATTTTGTAATGGTTTTTATGTTTTGAGTCGAGAAACCTGCGGGAAGAGAAGAGCACAGCCAGAGTGAGAGCATGACCACATGCAGGCCTAGTAAATAAAACCTTGTATTTTAGGACACAGAGCTGACAATCAGCACTTCCCACATTGTCAATGTGTTGCCGTAGGGCAGAAACCTCTTTATCACCATATATTTTACTTTTTGGTTTTTCCGTAAATTAAACGACCTACTTGATCATATCACCACGGCGTCACACAAGAGCATCAAAAGTAGATCTGCAAGCTCGAAATGCGGCGTGAAGCGATGCGTTTTGAGCTTGTAGATCAGCAAACATATGGAGATAGAGGTTTCTGCCCAACGGCAACAAATTGCATTTCTGTTGTTTAACACTAGAGCATAATTATGAATACTTTTATGTTTGGCTTTTAGGCTTCATGAACAAAAGTTGCACAGGGCAGATATGACAAATACATTTACATAATTGAATAACTTTATACTATAGGAAAAGAATCATGGAAATAGACAATCTACAAGCTCAAAACAGGTCACGCCGTGACGCTGAGCTTGTACTGTAGAGCAGCCATTTCCTAGACAGGCCTAGGTGATGGGACTTACCGTACAACATCATCTATGTTGTTTCTGTACACTCCTTCCAGTCTCTCTGCTGGAAAGCCCATAGCAATGATGTTGGGATAGATATCTGTTCAGCCGTGGGTCAAGGAGCCATACAAAGTGTGTATATGACCAGTGGAAGACAAAAGTACACAACACATGCCCCAGTACTTGAGTCCAGTACAGATAGTCCTGGTCAAATATTAATACTCCATTAAAAGTGAAAGTTGCCCTGTCAAATAACATTTGTACTCCAGTTAAAGTCTTGGAAAACTTGTGTGCATTTAAGAATATATGCTATTCAAAATACTACAAATGAAATTGGGGCGGCAGTGGGTCAGGAGGTAGAGTGGCCACTGGCCGGTTTCCAGTTCGATCCCGGGCTCCCCAGAGTTAGTGTCGAAGTGTCCTTGAGCAAGACACTGAACCCCAATTTTTTGCCGATGTGCAGGTTGGTGCCTCGTGTGGTTTCCTCCGCCATCAGTGTATGAATGTGTGTGTGAATGTATTGCACATCTATGTAAAGCGCCTTGGATAAAGGTGCTATATAAATGCACCATTTACTATTTACTACAAACAGTTTGACTGCGGAATTAATTAATCGCAATCCCCCATTGGCTGCCTAGATTTCACTAACCTTTGAAGAACTACCATGCCACGATCATTGTTCTTCCTTTTCATGAAAATTCTCCTTAAAATGTTGTGATCGCTTGCAATAGTGTCCAAAAATATTCTGCAGACCCGACAACAAAGAGCAACGAGGAACTGCAGCACACAGACACAGCCATTACGATACGAGCCATAGACCAAAATTAATTTGCGCCTCAGTTTCCCAGAAGCCCTAGCAAACCAGTGTGACTCATCGATTTCCAGTTACATCATCCAAACGCATCATCCGCATCAATCTGTCTGTCTGAGGAAAACCACGTAAGTCTTAAAAGTTATTAAAATGGTGAATTAAACAATGAAAATGTAACTTGTGTAACTCTTGTTCGGGAGGGAAGCTGTTTTATGTCAATTGACTTGTTAGGGATGGAAAGTGCTAATAGCTTGAATTTATATAGCCTTTCATGAACCCAAGGACGCTTTACTTAAAACAAATAATGAACCAAACAAAACAAAAAAATAGGTGTCTTTTCAAAGCAGCCTTTCTACGTTTTCAAATAAGTACATTTTGGTTTTAATATCGATGCATTGCTGTACTAAAAACGAAGACCCAAAAGAGGGGGGGGGGTCCACGGCCAAATACATATGATTTTGGGGGTCCTTGGCACGAAAATGTTTGAGAACTACTGGTTTAGAAGGCATTTGTAGAATCTGTAGTACAGCTAGCTACTGATGTCGATGTGCTTCTTTACTGTCCCGTCCACCATGTGTGACTACAAGCATCCTGCGGCCATGCAGGGACAGGCACCAAGGCTGAACCTTACAAAAACCATCCAACATCACAACTACAACAATGACCAGCATCAGTCAAAATATTACGGGAATCCTTTCAGGCACCATGTGGCTACAGGCTATGTAACAACAGGCCCAGAAAATGAAGTTGCATTTTAAAATTAAACATTAGTTTACAGATCGACATACTACGTCCACTGAATACTTATCCCATTACACAGAGTTGCTCAGTATTAGTTAACAACACAGATGGTCATCGTATATACATTGATTATTTACACAGCGATTATACAATCAGTTACTAAAATAATTGATTAAGCACCTCTCATTCTTCTACTACTCCGACACCAAAATGCCCCGACACCATACTTCCCGGCCAAGGACTTACTACATTGGACGACCATAATTTATGGTCACAGTATGCCAAGGACGACAATGGACGAAAATGGACTTTCATACTGAAAAAGAAAATAGATAGCTCAATAAAGAAAAATTGGCAACCGCACTGGACCATTTCAGCTGTTGTGATCACTGACCATGTATCTAGGGTGCACCCCTGAAATGCTTCCGTGTTCCCGGAAGTCCGTCAATTTTGTCGGTCTCACTTCTTAAAGAGGTCGCATTAGGGCTAAAACCGCGACGCTCTGAGCCATTTAGAGGTGGCAGGGAAGGATGTGA
Source organism: Electrona antarctica (assembly GCF_951216825.1). Lineage (NCBI taxonomy): Eukaryota > Metazoa > Chordata > Actinopteri > Myctophiformes > Myctophidae > Electrona > Electrona antarctica. The sequence goes on along the minus strand of NC_136791.1, from coordinate 19,444,005 downwards.
AACACTTTTTTTCTAAATTGGCCTGAAAAAAACATCAGGAGGTAAATGTAATTATCCCATCTCTTTTGTATGACGTGTTTGTATTTGTTGTGTTCATTTTTCATGCCATGTTAAATAAGTCCCCAGGACTTGTTTTATCCTTTCCCATTCAGGACAGGAAACCCCATATGGGGTTTTAGTTGATCTACAGTATATAGCAACATTCGGACACAGTCCTAAATGGGTTAATGTCTGTACTACGTGCTGTAGTTTACATTTCTGACTAATAAAGCATTCATTCAATCAAAAAAGCATTATACTTTGCCGACACCAGTGTCAATAGTGAATGATGCACGGCTTGTAGTTATATAATTGGATATCTTCCACTATTTATTTGAAATCTTTTTACATTTCTTCACATACACACATTTATATATATATATATATATATATATATATATATATGTGAAGAAATGTAAAAAAAACCATGCCCAAAATAGGGATCGATTTCCCTATGATTTCATAGATTCGCGAAATAGCGATTGCGTTTCATAATCGATTGAATCAATTAGTTTGTTTAACTCTTGCACCAGTCGTGTGAACATAAGCGGTGTCATTGTAATGTATAGTCTGGATATAGTCAGGATAGATGGGAACTAGGGCTCTGATCAGCTTGTGCATGTCTGCTGTGACAGATGGCCTTGACTGTGAGAGGCAGGCAGAGCAGAGGGGACAGGAGTACAGTGCTCCTGCTTGAGCCAGGCCCACATGTGGGTGCACTAGGAGAGGCTCTACAGCCTGACCTGCATGTATTTTTAGAGCCCAAAGTTATATTGAGATCATTGCAAATGTTGGGCTTATCTCTCTTTCCTCCCGAGCTCTCAGCCGAACCGAGCGGAACATTGAAACCGATGTAATGCAAAAGACACCGACCGACCTCCAGAAAACGAGGAAGCTTTTTAACCAAGAATTACATACACCATAATATATCCATCCACACCGTAATAGTTTTGGTTGTTTTGTGTACACATGTGTGATGGAAGCTCACGGTGCCTGGAATCAGCTGCCGCACTCGGGCATGGCCGAGAGAAGTGAGAAACTGTAGAAACACACACACACCGGGCAGGTTCCAACCGCAAACTACACCGTATTGTCATTCTTTAACCCTAGTGTCGTTATTCTGGTCACAGAATAGGTGAGCATTCTGCAAAAGTAGCCACAATCTAAATACAATTCTACAAGTCCCCATCACATTGCAACGTGACTCATTGTGAGCTTGGGGGGGGAGGGGGGAGCCAAGGATGCAACTCTGGTCGACAGCGTGTACAGGGTTTAAGTGGTTAAAGATTCCATCAGTGAGCATGGTTCTATATTCACACCAGGTTCCACGATAAACTACACCACACTGCCATTCTTTAAAGACTCCATCAGCAAACATGGCTCCATATTCTACTGAAGGATAGTGGGGGGTGAATGTCAGAACCAATTAAACTAGGATATTCATGCAATCGTAAAGACCCATATCCAATTCAGTGTCATGTTGCAGAGAAAAGCATAATTGAGTTGGCATGCATGTCTCCGACTCGGCTTTTAACGCCTACCTGCAAATGAAGTCTGCTCGTCGACATAGGCTGTGGGATTCAACATTTTAACCACCGACTAAAAGGCCAAACTTTTTCCTGTGTTTATGATGTCGGAAATAGACAGGCGGAACATTTCTAATTTGATGGGACGCTTTCACTTTTGAGCGTTTTTTTAATGGTCCAAAATATATGACACACACATGTGACAGTGAGACAAAAGACAACTGCTGTATTTTAAACTTGCCCATGTCATGTGTACAGTGCACACTAGGGATCATGGAACGATAATGCAATTACATGTCACGATTATTGTGGCAAAAATAATTTTGATTATTGGCTGCAATGCCAATTGCCAATGCGTTCGAATTCTGTTCCCGGCGACCTTAGTTTGCTGTGTGTGACTCCCCATCTCTCTTCCCCATTTCCTACTACTGTCCTATAAATTAAGGAATAAAAGCTCAAAAATAAATCTTAAAAAGAAATAATAGTGATTAACGATATTGCGATAATCACAATATGCTTAAAACTTAAAGCGCACAGATTCATGCACGTAGGCGAGCAGCCCAGATCTTCTGGAAAAGGGGTTTGACTCATGAACACAGGGATTGCTGCAGTGTTGATTGTTGACTAAAAACTAAAATAGGATGACTAAGACTAAATACATGACAATTTCGTCAACAATAAAAACTAGACTAAATGTGAGGGAGGGACTAGTAGAGAAGCGATCCAGTAGAACTAAAAGTCCATTTTAGTGGTCATTTTATGTTTGGTTGCTGCATGCTGAAACTAGCAGATCTACAAGCTCACAACAGATCAGCTATTTTGTACATTGGTTATTTTGAGGGGCGCTAGGCCCTCCTATGTCCAGCTTTGTGTGTACCCCATAGCGATGATTTGAGTGGCTGAGCAATGTGCGTAGCCCAGGCATAGCGATCATTTGATTGGCTGAGCTCTGTGTCTACCACGGTTTTGAGGATAAAAAGTGAGTACAGAAAATTGAGTACGCCAATTGTGATTAGCTGGAATGTGATGTATAAGAGTGGCCCTCACTTCACACAAGTGTGATTTTTTTATACACAATACGGATGGTGGGGGTTTAAGTGGTTGAACTAAATTCATGCGGGGGAAAAAACAAAACGGTTGACTGCCTTAAAGATGGATTCAAATACTGTACTAAATGCAGTATATCATGAGATATACGTTTTAGGAACACAGAGCAGGCCTTGTGGCTTTCAATGAGCCTACCAGCAAATCAATGGCGCTCCTTTAATGCATATGGCCTGCCTACCTCCCCATAGTTCTTAAAATGGAAGCATGTCAATACATACTGTATTGTAATAACTTCCATTAATGCCTCCAAAGTCCTAATTAGGACGCAAATGCAAGTGCTTTTGTGCCATTTCATGGGCTACTATAACCCTTCAGACCCAGCGGTAAAGTGATTCCAATCCAGCCAGACTATTTCTAAGTGTTTTTAAAAAGCTCCAGTGCTCCCAGGAGAGACTGGGCCAGGGCATGGGGGGGGCTTATTCTCTGCAGCTGGGAGGAAACGCACACGCAGGACCCCAACGGAAGCTCCTTGCGAGGAGAGCAGGGTGGGGGGTGGGTTGGAGGGGGGGACGAGGAGGAAAAAAAAGGAAAAGAAAAACTGCCGTTTCAGGCATGCCTCTACTCCAAAGCCAGTCCTGCTTCAGCTCGGTGCATACGCCAAATCTACTACTGAGAGCAAGACAGGGGAAAGAGAGAGTTAGAGAGGGGAGGGGAGGCAGGAAAGGAGGAGAGCTAGGGAAAAGGGGCAAGGAAGGGAGGGAAAGAGAATTAGAGTGGGAGTAGAAGAGAAAAGGAGTGATGGTGGGTGAAGAGAGAGAGCGAGGGAAAGCACTCGGACGGCATTGCTGCTGATACAAGATCACTGGTACGCTATTTTAAGGGCAATTCCCAGAACTGTGATACTGCATTACATAACTGCAGTAGGCCCATATTGTTTTTAGACACCGTGCCGAACATGATAAAAGGGATGGTAAAAAAAATATATATATATATATATATATATATATATATATATATATATATATATATATGTATGTGCTGGATTTTTAACTAGAGGGAACTTTCACCCCAACTGTCCTTGGAATGGCATCAGTTTAAGCAGCGATGGCCCTAGCTCAGCAACATCAGCCTCATCTCAGAGGCTAGGGCTGGGCATTAAAAAATATCAGAACCAATAGTTAGAAGAAGCAAAAAAATACAAAACAAAAAATAGCGAGCAAAGCCACATAGTGACTTGTTGTGAGCTATTTTTAGCTTTTTTTTCGTACTAATTGTTCGTTCGGAATCAAGGCAAAGGTTTGAAAAAAATTACAATATTGATTTGAAGCCATATCTTGCAGTCCTACTCAGCAACAACACCCCCTCTACTTTCTTGTCTCAGAGGCACACCACAGTGCTGACGACAGCCGTCAATGATGACACCAGATTCAACCACATATCAAACCCTGAGGCGTGACAAATCTGACCGCATGAAAAGATCATGAATCATTGAGTGTGCAACAAAAAGTACATCGTTGCTGTAGGGAATAAACATCTTTACACATTCACTGTCTATTAATTAATTAATCCTTTTTTTCTTCAGGGTTTTTTTTTCAGGTAAAACCCTTATTCCAAAGGTCCACCGGGACCTGAGGCGTGAACTGGATGTAGGAAGTTGAATAAAACTTGTTTTGACCAAAAATGCAATATGGGAAAAAAGCATTTTTCTGGATCTGATCAAATTGGACGGCAAGCGAAATTAGTTTCATTTCCAGTTGTATCGGTTACTTGGTAACCTTGAACCAATCGTAAATTGGCGAAGAACACAATATACATCTGTCATCGGCAGTAAATCGCTGGATTAGACTTGATGGAGAGCTCCGCCAATGGCAGACGGCAGGGAATGTGTTAATCTCCATATTATAAATTTGTTCTTTTGAAAATTAGCGGCCTACTTGGATCATACTAGTGTCACACAGTAGCACCATATGAAGTTTCCACCCAACAGAGACGATATGCACGTGATTACTGATTATGATCACACTACTACATTATTTTAAATTATCACAAATTAATTACAAGCTAGTACAGCAATAGACCTTAACCAAAACAAAATAATCCGATAAATGCTTACTTGACCTACTTAAATGTTCATTTGCCAAAATCCAAAAAAATCAAGCTGTTAAACTGCACAGTATTGATTTTGCCATGCCATGATATAAAACACCACAAATTGATCACTCACCTGAAAAGCAATGCAGTACTAATATTCCATCAACCAGCTTCTCATCATTACATTAATATAGTGGTCTACATCTGTGGTTCTCAAAGTGGGGTCTGGGGAGTCTGGGGGGGGGGGGGGGGGGTTCCAGAGGGTCCCCAGCTAAATTGATAGTTAGGTTTAGGAAACCAAATGGACCCTTTACAGGTGTGTAACTCAGATCATGTACAAATGGACCCCACGGGTCCATCCATTTGGTTCAATTATACACTTGAGTTATGGGAGACCGTGGCCTTATAAATACCAATGTAGGGGTCCTTGAAATGTATAAAAACGTTTGAGAACCACTGGTCTACATAGCATTGATCCAACCCGGCTAACCAACAATTTGTAGCTTTATGTCCACTTTCATATCCACCATGGCTGGCTATTCATTCAACACAACCAGGTCAACACTGTCACTGGCTGGGTCCGATAAAATAGTGCTGCACAAGTATGCAATATGTATTATGGCAATTCTTGGGTTAACGTGTCCTAAAGGGAAGGAAAACTACACTCAGGCAGTGAGGCAGACACTTTGGAAATCTATCCAAAAAAAGTACAGGGTCACATTATTATGCAGCAGCATAAAGGACACCGGGAAAAATCCTGGTTGTGCATATTTTTAGGGGGTGTTTTGCAGCAGAGCTTACAGAAATGGGGCCCGCTACTTCAACATGCCGTTATTAGTCAGACTAGTCACCAGAATATTATATCTGACTCACACATCCATTGCCTACATCATCACCACCAAACCAATGTTAGAAACGATACAGTAATGAGCGTCTAACATAAATGCTGAAAATCGACCTGCATTCACAGAAATTAATTGCTGGGGTCCTGATTGATCAGCCCTGAGTGTGGGTGTCTCAAACGCTAAAGGTAGGGGGGGCATATTGCCCCTTTTAATGTCACAGCTGGCTGGGCGACTGACATATCTAACTGACATCACAGCCTGCGAGCTTTGTCTATCGGTTTTATTTAAAGAAAAAAAGAATACAAAATGTTTGAGAATAATCCAGCTTTGTGGTTGTCAAGAGAGGGGGGTGCACAACTGCACAAAGAGATTATGATTGCGACATGTACTATGCATTACGTGCCCTCGGTTTTTTCTTTTTTTGGTTGGTTTTGACAGATCCACCATCTTTCAAACACGCTTTGCTGACAGCAACGCTAGGGCTGGAAAGCAGCACAGCGCTGTCTAATCAAACTAGCACAGCCAAACTGAAGCTAACCTAACCGAGTCAAAGCAAATGAAAGGACTGAGTGCAGCAGCGGCGCTAACTGGTGCTAGCCGTATCTCGTTTGACATTTCCTCTGCGGGTCTTTTTTTACACATAAAAATCCAAACATCAACATCACCCCTAAATGCGACGAACATCCTCTGGATTCAGACACAATAAATAAAATAAAAAAGCCAAGCCACAGAATGGGCAAAAAAGGATACACGTTAAGTCCAAGTCGAAGCCATCCTCCTGATATCTCCTTTTGTTCCGGCTGACCATTTCTTTTATAATCGCAGCCATTGTAAAAGCGATGTGTGGGCAGGAGTCCTTTAACAGTTTCAAATGATTAAAGTATATATTTATATATATATATGTAATTTCTTAAATGGGTTCACAGTCCCAATAGAATGTTTGTTTTCCCCCCGCTGTGGGGGTAAAGAACCGAACCGCTGCACCGTTCACCGTGGTGTTGGTGCAGGCTCCCCCGGCTAGCTACGCTAGCTAGCAGCGGGGGCTAGTAGCAGAGTAGCAGTAGCTTGTCAATAGGATTAGAATGGCTTCTTCTTGTTGGATCATATAAAGAACGGGCCTTGGTGGTGGTGATGATCCGTGCCGTGCAGGCCCGGTCCGGGCCCACCGAGGCCCCAACCGGTGGTGGTACAGGCTAGCTAGCCTTACTCCTTCTTGAATCTTCCCCCCACACCCCCCCAGAGTCCTGCTGAAATGAAATCCCGTCTCTTTTTTTTTGCTTGAGCTCGAGACCCCCTCCTCCTCCCCCAGCAGCAGCAGCAGCGGCCTCAGGACCACCAGGAGGACCCCCACTTAAAAAATAAAACACACATGCAAGTTCTATCTCTGGCTGTATGTTGGGAGAAGAAACCTCCTCCTCCTCTTCCTCCTCCTCCTCCTAGTCCTCCGTCCGCTGCGGGTCAAGGCTCCAATCTTATCCGCTGTGATTGAGTCACAGAGCGGGGTGGTGGTGGTGGTGAGGGGAGAGGGAGAGCAGCCCCGGATCCAGTCACTCTGTCTGCACGGAGAGGGAAGCTAAGCTAGCCGAGGCTAGGCTAAGCTAACCCAGCTAACTAGAGCTGCCTGGCAGGCTAGCACCGTGGCTAGCTTCGCTGCCGTTAGCGTCAATAGCTAACCCTGCTACCCCTCCTCCTCCTCCTGCTGCTTCTTGCTTCTTCCACACAGAGGGGGAAAAGAGCCCTTTTTCTCCTCCTAGCGAATCAACATGGTCGTCGGTCGATCCGGTCCGAAAAACGCGTGCGGGGAAAAGTGACAGGCTCCACCGTGAATGTAATAGCAACTATAATGTTTCGATCATCAGAGCTCTGCACGGATTCTTTTGACAGTTCCGTCCCGGGGAATCATCTTCCTTTCTTGTCTCTCTCTCTCTCCCGTTCTCTTGCTCCGCTCTCCCCTTCCTTCCTTGCTCTCGCTCTCTCTCTCTCTCTCTCTCCCTTGCTCTGCTGCTGTCCTCTCTCTCTCTCTCTCTCTCGCTCTCGCTCTCTCTCTCTCTCTCTCTCTCCCTTGCTCTGCTGCTGTCCTCTCTCGCTCTCTCTCTCAGTCTCTCCAGCTGAACTCAGGCTTCCATCATGGCCTCCACCGAAGGAAAAAAGAAGATAGAACAGGCTAGGGTTTTTTTTACAACACATATCCTGCCGCCTTTACGAGATATAGTTACCCCCCCCCCCCCCCCCTCACACACACACACACACACACACACACACACACACACACACACACACCTGAGCTAACTAAACCAAGAAATTACACACGATATTGATATAGTTTTACATGCATTTGGATTTGTCACACACGTGGCTGTCTTAATCGTTAAAAGTTCTGACAAATAATTGAATGCAATTCTTTATTATATTTTTCCTCTAGTCGCGGAAGGACACCATTAGGGCTCCCTTCTGTCAAAGTGATCACGTGTGTCTGTAATTTGGGAGCGTTGCAATATAATGTCACTTTTAAACTTAAGTGTCATTTAAATACAATGACACTCACAAACACAAACTCTTGCCTGTTTTGTAGCAGTTCATCTCAAATTATTATGTATTTATTGTGTTGTTAAAATGTTTCAAAGATTTGTTTCCCAAATATTATTATTATTATTATTATTATTATTATTATTTATCATCGCAGTCTTAAATGACTTAAGAACCCTATACCCCAACCTGAATGTTTAAAACAAATTTACCATATTATAACAACAATGTCTGTGTTAAATTGTACAATTTATCTTAAATTAGGCTATATGTCCTCACAAAATCTCTCTCTCAAATGCACGTGGGGGCATTTGGTCCTCACCCCTAGCCTATTTATAACTCTATGGTCCTCACAAGTACTGTATAGCCTACAGTATACTACCGGTAGGCTATAACCTAGTAATAATGTGTTGCGCGTGCACACACACACACACACACACACACACACACACACACACACACACACACACACACACACACACACACACACACACACACACACACTCTACTACTACTACTACTAGGCCTACTACTAAAATTACTGCACATTCAAAAATCTAATCAAATTAAAACACCTATTCTTTCAGGGCATAAAATGATTTCCATCTTAGCCTATCACAGTTCAGTTATCATGACACATGACACACACCAGCCACAACAATATCACAGTTCAGTTATGATGCTGTCATGATATTTATACCAGCCACAATATCACAGATCAGGTCGTGATGTTTATACCATGGCCACAATATCACAGTTCAGTATGTTTGTACTGTATGCTTTTATGTATCCTATATTCATGTTTCATGGGTCCCCCTTGAAAATGAGATGCTGCATCTCAAGGGTCTATACAAATTCTTCAATAAAAATCTGAAATATGATACTGTCATGAATGATATTTACACCAGCCACAATATGCAGTTCAGTGATGCTGTCATGGTGTTTGCCATTGTTGGATAGAGTCATGTCAGAGTTCAGGTAGAGCAACTAGGCCAGGCCTACATAGCTTCAACAAATGGTGACTGACTGTATTGTCCCCAATCCCCATGTGTAACTATAAGAACTCATTTGGACTTCCTCGAGGTGGAATTAAGCCTGGCGGTTTTGGACAGTCTGCCTTCTCAGTAAAGGGGGCAAACCTTTGTAACTCTCTACCCACGGGTTTAAAACGGATGGTAGCCCAATGTGTAACAGAGGACACAAATTATGGTTGAAATCAAATCAACTATGCTAACATGAATTATTATGTCTACCTTTGTTTTGTTTCACAAGTTAATGTATTGGGTTTGATTTACCGTAAAATCATGCAGCCACATTACATTTCACACTAGCAATTCTCAACCTGTTGGCCGGGGCCCACTGGTGGGCTGTCAGGGTATTGCAAGTTGGCCCGCCAAAAATAAAACAAGTTTTCATTGTGATATTGATTGATAGGAAAGTAAAATAGTTGGTTCCATTAATCCAAGGCGGGGACACAATCGATTGATTTGTCATTAAAATAAACATGCTCTGAAAGTGCACTCGGCCTGACCACTTAAAGGACCACTTCACCACTTTTCAACCTATCTTCATATAATAGGTCCTCACTAATAATTATGATAAAATGGCGCAATTTTTTTCTACTCGGTCTGTCTCATAGGAGGGCTGTGAGCAGTTTAGAAACCGTCCGTCCTCCAGTGACATCATCATTAGGCAGATTTTTTTACAAAAATGTGTAGAGTAGATTTGCATTATCGTGAGAACGATGGCTTCCATTTTTGCATTGCAACTTTTCAGGACTAGCTATTAGCTTTCTATTAGCTTGTATTCCCCATCGATGATGTCACTGGAGGACGGTTTCTGAACTGCCCACAGCCCTCCTATGAGACACAGACCGAGTAGAATTTTTTTCTTTTTTCATGATTATTAGTGAGGACCTATTATATGAAGATAGGTTCAAAAGTGGTGAAGTGGTCCTTTAACACGGCAGACGAATGGCGGCATGGGCCACAAAACGTTATATTGTTTCAAAGTGGGCCCTAGTCCAGAAAAGGGCGGGCTGGGAATCGGGAAACACTGGTTTACATGGTTAAAAACTGAGTGTGAATTCCATTTGATCATTATTAATAAACTGCAATCTGAAACAACAGGTTATAAGATGCACAGCAATCAATCAACAATTCACTTTTGACAAATAGCCTATTTTTTTCAGTTGTCACATGATCCCCTTTGGCTGCATGTGTTGTCTTCTAAAGCAGTGGTTCCAAAACCTTTTCATGTCAAGGACGCCCAAATTGACACAAATTAGCCTGCGGACCCCCATTTGAAGAGATATGCCAGGGACCCCCATAAGAGAAGATTTGTACGGCTCTAGCAGTGATTCTCAACCCGTTTAATTTCAAGGACCCCCAGTTTGACATGCATTAGTCTGCAGGCCCCCATTGAATGGCATTTCTATCTCTGAGACCCCAATTTATATTGTAAAATCAATGTTAATTTTAACTGAGTTACAGTCCCATAAGGGTCCATTTGGTTCCAAACTATAATTTAGCTGGGGACCCCCTGGAACTCCCTCAAGGACCCATAGGGGTCCCCGGACCCCACTTTGGGAACCACTGTTCTAAAGCAACCTCCTGCTGCCTCCTATGTTTGATGTTGTTTAATACAATTAGATAGGACTTTTCTGCCTTGCTGTCAAGATGGCAGCAGTGTGCATAAGGTCAATAGCATTGGGAGCACCTGGCCACAGTGGCCAGTGTGGGCACTGGGCAGTGTGCTCCCTGGAGCCATATAAAAGGGAACTGGGTGGCAGCCAAGCCAGCCAGGCATTGCCTTTATTCCTTGATGTACACATTCTACAACACCCCACACTACATTGATCACACATCCACGCTGACACTAGGCTACTGATATTACTGACTTACACATCCCACACTCTTTTGTTTGTAAGAATTATTTAAACTACCTTTTGATAAATAAATTATTGTTACAGTTTTACACTGCCTGCGTCTCCTCAATTTGCCATGGCCCCATGCACAGGCCGGGTTGTGACATAGTACAATCTAATTTAAATTGCAACCACATTAATGTTCCTTTAAAAGGACAGCTGTTTGCCATGTCCATGCTGGAAGTTTGAAGGAGCACTCTACAGCGTCACTATATGAATAAAATGTATAGTTTTGTCAAATCTGTATGGTAGAGTAGCCTAGCTATGTTAATACAATATAACTTATACGGGTGGTTGAATTTGTTCTCCTCGACTCCTCCTGAGACATTTAGATTGTGTCAAAGCCTCAAAGGTCATCATGTGTGAGACTGTCACATGACAGACATAGACAATTAGACATGTGGATCTGACACAGATTTTGACCTGATGGTCAAGATTCAATTTATCCCCTGAGCAAGCACTAGTATTAGCTCAATGGTAAAAAATGCAGGATTTGCACAGGAAACCGTGTTCAAATCCATGTAAAGAAGAAGAAAGTTATGGTGTTCCAGCATACAATAAGGCCAGACTGAAGAAGTATTTTGTCCATCAGTCGACTTTGAGGCTTAATCAGGTTTTTGGCTGGGACTAGACTGAGCTGTGGACATTGCTATGTGCCCTTATGTCTCTATGTATGTATGTAACTGTATTTTTATTTCTGTTTTTGTGTTATGCATAGAGGGCCACTGGGCCACAAGACAAATTTCAGTGCGAACTGACAATAAAGTACTATATCATATATTTATTACATTAATTTTAATAATTATTATGAACCTCCCCTCCAAGTGTTGTGACTGTAGATCCGACGGTTTCTGAGAGAAAAATACTTGATGTGAGTTTTCGCATTTTCCCATATAAGTGGATGGGTAATTTTAATGCACTAATAAATTAATCTTTAATCAATAATTTGAAAAATTGAAAAAAGGGCTTCGTTAAGACCTCCATAATGGTCAATGGCCCGGTTTCCCAAAGGACACGTCTTACACCATGGTGTAAGAGGTATGGTGTTGAACATGCTCAGTTGCTGCGGCCTAATTGGCTGCATGGCAGCCAATCAAACACTATGTCCTTTTTTGGGAAACACTGTCAAACACAACAACATAGAAATACACAACCTAGACTAGAGCACAGCCATACCTGTCCTCATTGCGCACGTAAGGCCTCCTGCATGAATACACAAACCTGTTTCCCTAAAGCCTCTTTAGCCTACACACACCTGTCGACCATGTGGCAGTATTAAAACCATTCGCAGAGAAATGTGTGGTGCGAGTGGTGACTTTCTTCATCTCATTTAAATATAAAAACTTTGAAATTAAGGCCTACATGCCTTCAGCATCAAAGAAATTAAATTGAATTACATTTTTTTAAGAGTAAAGAGAGCCTACTGTCAGCTGTCCAGCAGTCCAAATATTATTAAATTAAATTTCAGAATGGTAGACCTGAGGCCTACCATACCAGGCCTCAGGCCTGAGGCCTACCATACCAGACCTGAGGCCTACCATTGCGTGGCACATCTATGCACGGAATGTCTATGTTCACAGGCTTCATGTGCGGCCTAGAGGGCAACTGAGCATACCTCAGGCTCTTACACCATGGTGTAAGAGGTGTCCTTTGGGAAACCGGGCCAATGCCTGTGTGAAAAGTGGGAGTGATTGGTGCAGGCAGTGAGGAGCTACGGCAGTGTTTCTGACACACAAATGGTAAATGGTGCATTTATATAGCGCCTTTATCCAAGGCGCTTTACATATATTGTGCATTACATTCACCCATTCACACACACATTCATACACCGATTGCAGCGGAAGCCATGCAAGGTACCAACCAGCACATCGGGAGCAATTTTGGGTTCAGTGTCTTGCCCAAGGACACTTCGACATGTAGACAGGAGGAGCCGGGATTCGAACCGCCGACCCATGGATCATTGGACGACCTGCTCTACCTCTTGAGCCACAGTTGCCCCACACATTCAGACATTTGGTTAATTATAGTATGATTATAGTATGGTGATATAGTATGATATGATGATTAGGAAGGTGGTGCATTTCATTATTAGTTGGATGCCAGAGCTGAACCTCTGGCCCAAATATTTCACATTGGCCTGTTCGCCTAGCGCTACCAGGAGGCCGCATTTTGCAAAATACATTATTGGACAGTACACCTAAAGATGTTTTTCTTTCAGATTTTTCAGACTCCATCCTGATTGGCTACGATTGGCTTCCAAAGTTCGCAGGAGTGCTCTGTTTCAAACAAAATGCCACAAATCATGAACATATTGTGTGATTTCCGTGAAAACACGGAAAACACTTGAAAATGTACAACTCCGCCTCATGGTGGCACTATAACTGGCCCATTCATGTTTTTAAAACCTTGTATGCACACCGCCTAGAGGCCAAGGAAAAACCTTTGCCTGGCATTTTTACATCACCACCATCTGCTCTTTTTATATTACTCCTTCAGCTTTTATCCAAATTTCACGCAAATTGGTACACATGATTTCTATAGTCATGTGATCAAGACGGATTTGTTTAATTTCTCATATTCCATCCTTATTGGCTAAGATTGGCTTCCAAAGTTGTCAGGAGTGGCCCGTTTTGTACAAAATGCCACAAAGTGTACATTGCAGTGAAACTGTGCACGGATATTCCCACTAGGCTGAGGAAGAAATGCCACTTGACATTTTTCAAATCAGCCTGATGGTGGCGGTATAACAAGCCGAGTCGCGTCTATAACTGCACCGATCTGTGTAAAACTTTGTGTGCACACTCCCTACAGCCCAAGGAAAAACGTCTGGCCTGCATTTTTCAATTCTGTCTTTTTGAGCGCCACCAGGAGGCTCATTTATGTGCAATACCTTTTTATATTCCAAATATCAATCCTGGTGGAGACCTGTGCCCCGAGGGGCACTTCTTCTAGTTATTATTATTTCAGTAATGGCCAGCAGATGGCAGCCTAGGCCATGTTGTCTATAGGGCCATCAATTTTTACAATTTAGGCATGATCTTAATCCAGGGCAATTTACAGTAATTAAGAAAGAACAACACATGGTACAAATACATAAACAATAGTCATCAAGGATCATACGTAAACTACAAACCGAACATGATCCGTCTAACAGTGGAATATCTATATAATGATGTCTATACACTATAGAGTGAATGCTACATAAAATGCTATATAAATTACATAAATTGAGCCTTTGCAGACGAAGGTCGTCGAGGCTAGGGCAAGTGCTACGTGCTAAGATGGAGTCTGAAGAGGTGTGTTTTCAAACTATGGCGGAAGATTGGGAGTGAGTCTGCAGTTCTGATTGAAATGGGAAGTGCGTTCCATAGTTTAATTTGGAGCCAGAAGGGAGAAGAGTTTGGGACGTGTGGAGCGTTGTCCCGGTGTAGGCTATTTAATGAATGTTCTTCCAGCTTCCCTGCATTGGCTGATCTGAGCACACGGGAGTGTCTATAACTTCTCATAGGGTGGAAACCTCATATGTCCAAAACTGTTGCTTTTCAGGATTCAAATTCAAAAATAGCAAAAGTAGCAGATCATCGAGCTTGCAGATCTGCTACTTTTGTGTGATGTTGTAGTTAGTCTATGATCAACTAGGGCATTCATTTACGCAAAACATTATAATAATACAGTTTATATTGTTATGACCTGGCTCTTAGTATCGGAGATTCTCAAATACAGGACGGGTTATGGGACCCTTGAAATTAAAAAGTTTGAGAACCACTGTACACTAAATGGACCAGAGCCTTAATTAGCATCATCAGTAACACCTATGGAAGTAGGAAGTAGGGAAGCGGCCCGGAAGTAGGAATAGTTATTTCCAAAATGGCTGCTGCTGGCGAACGCATTTTTCCTACAGTGCCTCCAGTAGCTCCCCCCCGTTCCCCCGAATCCCCCACCTCCCCGTTCCTCTGCCTATCGGGCTGCAACTTGAACGGGGCTGAGTCGGCTCTAGCGAACTTCGCAACATTCGATACGGCAACTTGCGCGCTTTAGCGTGCTCGGTGCTGTCTCTGGGTATGGCACACTGTCGTGTCAGAAAACAGCTAGACCAGGCGTCTATTCTGGGTTTTTAAACAGCTGGTGGAAGGAAATGACGCTCGCATGCGGCTTCAACTTGTAGCGTTGGCAAAAAAACGGAAATGCTTTGCCGACGCTACAAGTTTCCATCCATCAGCTGTTTATAAACCAGGACGGGATACCTGCTCTAGGCGTTTTCTTGCCGCCTCTTGACACGTATATGTGCCTGCACCCTCTCGTGGCTCAAGTTCGCTAGAGACGGCGCCAGTCCGTCGCTGTTCCTACTAGTAGTATTAACGGAGAGGCGGGGCAACGGGGGATCTACAGGGAGCGGTGTAGGACACACTCGCTCAAGAAAGCTGGATGCACCACGGTGGATTTGAACCCACAACCTCTGCAGTGGTGAGCTTTACAACTGCACTCCTGCGCCACCTGATACCAGTGGTGTTTTGTGGTATTCCTAATTTGCAAAGTAACTATAGCAAACTAAAGCTGTCAAATAATTGTAGCGGGGTAAAAAGTACAATATTTGCCTCTGAGTTGAGGTGTAGTGATAGGCTATAATAACGCATACAGAAATGGAATCCATCACTGGACAACACAAACGTCAACCTTCAGTGTTAATCTGATATGGTGATCCACAAAACAATGTAGCTTCACTGCTAGAAATAGAAAAAATGAGATTGAGACATTTAGTGAAAAGGACAATATTATTTTTTTTAAATCTATACATTCAAGGACATACATTATTTGCCTGCACGTTTCAAAGTGAGGCATTGGTCGATTGACAGTAATAAATATAGTTTCATCACTTGATTTTTCATACACAACACATTTCCCCCATTGACATTTTAAATCTCATGCTCTTATTGCATAAACACACATATGCCTTCTTCATAGCATCAGTGATATCTGTGAACGGAAGGTGCAGTAAGTGATATTGTTTTTTGTTAAAATAAGTGATGAATATCTCTATATTCTCATAGTAATAATTGTTAGTGTTTGTTCAGTAACCCCCCCCCACCCCCTCTCTCTCCAGCTCTTTAGTAGGCTAAAACTGAAAATACATTTTCAGGTCTGGATACCAATATTATCCCCAAGGAGAGAGAACTCCAATTCCACAGGATAAACCAGTGAAAATGGAAGTGATGATGACACGAAGAACTAGCGAGCAGACAAAATTGGAACACAACCCACCTGAAAAGATCTGGAGAAACGGGATCCGGGGAGATCATTGTTACAGAACAAACACTCTAGCAATGATGACTATCAGAATATAGAGGTTTACTCTTTTCACACAATGTTTTGTTTTAACACAAAAATAATACCCACTTTCGTTTCCTACCTTTACGGTGGCATGAGCAATACATTTATATAATGATGGTTTCATAGTGTTTACATTCGTTAGGCAAGGCACTTAAATTATTATGATTTTGTTTTTTATCAAACACAATACAAAACATGAACATAAATAAAAAAGTAACTTACTTCCATTGTAATACAAATAGGTAGCAATATGGTACGCAGTTAAATCTATTTTGCACCATAGATAGATAATGTACCGACATATCTCAAATGATTTAGGAATGTTTCCTATGCTGATGGAATGTAAAAAATAAGTAGAAGAATATCGTTACCTTCAATTTAGTTAAATATATAGTTGAAGTTAAAATGCATAAAATTGTAAAAACAAAGGTTTCAGTTGAACTGAAACAGAGATTGAGAGTGCTTTAACCATTGGGCTTTACGCACTCAAAGCATGTTGTTTAATTTAGTAAAAAAAGAAAATGGAGAAAGAATGTCCTGACTGATTCATTAATTTGAACTAAATCTATCAATCAAAGTCATGACACTTGAAGGATGTCTAAAAGTCGTAATAAAATAATAATAATGCACAATAAAAATCCAGAGCGGCAATTTAATTCCGGTGGATATCTTTATACACAGTCCGAGTTAACTGCTCACAGACCCTATGAACCTTGTTGATCGGGGTCCCCCCAGGGGTCTATACTTGGTCCCCTTCTTTTTCCCTCCCTACACCAAATGTCTTTGCTAGAAAACAGCCGACCAACAAGTGTGAAGATCAGATGTTTGCCTTATTAAGACATGCCCAGACCGTCTTTGCTGTGTTTGCTCCATGCGTTGTGTTAAGGCCATTTCCATGCTTTGGAGCGACAAGTGTATAAACGATGCATCGCGCGACAACAGTCACCTCGAAACAACAGACAAAATGTGTTGCGGAGGGTGGGAAAAATTAAATGTCGCAGACCCTTCTCATAAAATGTCACATACGCTGATTGTTTGGGAAAATGAGGTCATTTTTCTGGAGAGTCGTTGAATTGCAGACCAGTGGTTCTCAAAGTGGGGTCCGCAAATGTCGTTAATATGGCATCGCAATCATTTTGACCATTTCATCCATTTATATGTTGGCTTATTGGGATATATCAGATAAACAAGCTTGCAGCGCGGCACGAAGCTTGTACATCTGCTATTTCTGTAACATCTTTGAAAAATATCGAAATTGTTTGGAAACGTTGAATAATCTTGAAATTCTTTTACACAAATCTTCTCTTCTGGGGCTCAAAAACATTTCAGATGGGGGTCCGTGGTCAAATACAGAGGTCCTTGATGAAAAACTTGTCGCTCCAAGCTTAAATTGGCCTTTGGAGCTATGTGAGAGTTTAGTCCTTCTGTAGCGAGCTATAGTAGTCGGTCAGAACCTTCCAGGCTTTGGGAGCCATGAAGCCTTCTGGAGGATTCTCTCCGCTCCGAGCCAGCTTCCTCATCTTGGTGCCGGAGATGAACTCAAAGTCAGCATTTCTAAAAAATAAAAAATAAATAAATATACAGGCATTAGAGCAAAAACAAACAGCGGCAAATGTCTGTTAAGTTGTTCCAATCTATGATCGAATTATGAAACAGTGTGACAGGAGTCCTCCACGCTAGTGCTGTTTCCTAAACAATTGGCACAATAGTTGTCAACTAAAACTATGACAAAAAATGTTTGTCGACTACCTTGTCAGCAGTTGCTGATGTAATAAATGACGGATCCACATGGAAGCCACACCATTGTTACACCTTATCTTGTTTTGTTCAAGCCTGGGGCCAGAATGACCTTACTCTACCTCACTGGCAGTGGTGGCTTTCTGCCCATCAACATATTTGCAATTACAAACCGCCGAAACCGGATATGTATGTTGCCCTAATCACAGGAGCTAAATGTAGTTGAACCTCCAGCCTTAAGGCCTTTTCACACTGACGCACCTTGGTAATTATTATACAATGAGAGGCAATTATTTGAGGGGCAACTAAGTTGAGAAACGTTGACGCAAGCCAGCGCGGCCCCGTGTTAAATAGTTGCGTGCATGCTCGTTTCTTTAAGTGTGCTTTATAAATAAAATATGGTTTGAGTAGAGACAATTAGTCATCAGGTAAAATGTCACGATGTAGACCCAGCCCTAATGGTGACAGACTAGTATTAACAATGAACAATCTCATGGTACTCACCGCTCCTTGTCATAAAAGTCCATGGCCTTCTTAGCCTTGTTGTAGGCAGCTACCCTGAAGGGGATGATCTCCACGGACGTGAGGCCAGGAGCCATGGTGAGGACCTTACTCCCGTGGGTGGCCTCATAGATGTCCTGTTTGGTCTCGGGGTGAGGCATACCCGCCGGGTCACGGCCCACTATGTAGAAGTTGGCCCCAGCCACCATTCTTGCCCTGCAATGCCACTGCACCTGGGGGGGGGGGTCGATTTGATTAGATTCTTTTAAAACAATTCAAAAACAAATACACTGGATATTGCTAAAAACAAAAAGTACCAGGAGGAGGCAATAACTGTATAACACAATAAAAAACATTAGTAGAACATGATTAGCAAATAACAGTACAGATTCAACATACAAATTCAAACACACTTTTCCATAAACACGTTTGCTGGTAATGTTGTAACGCCAACAACCTGACTGATCACAAATGTTTTTTTTGTGTGTGTTTTTTTAATAATTCTGCAAAAACTGTACTGTACTGTACTGTACTGTACTGTACTGTACTGTACTGTACTGTACTGTACTGTACTGTACTGTACTGTACTGTACTGTACTGTACTGTATTGCCTCTGCTGACCCCTGCTGGACAGTTTGTTAGGTGCATAGATACAAAAGTGTGCACTCAAGTGGCCAATCACATTGTGTCTTTTTCAGGGACTTATCAATTCAATTCACTACATGTCTACTTTGCACAAGCAGTATAGTGTTTGCATTCATGGGTGACATGTATTATTGTGTTCATTGTGTTCATTCAATGCATAGAGGACCACAATGGAAACAAGTCCCCCAGACAGTACCACGTGCTGTTTACATTTCTGACTAATAAAGTATTCAATCAATCAATCAATCAATCAATCAATCAATCAGTGGTGGACAGTAACTAAGTACTTTTACTTAAGTACTGTACTTAAGTACTGTACTTAAGTTACTTACTTTCAATAGATTTTGTACACATTTTGAACTTGTGAAATGGGACATTCTGCAATATGAGTACTTTCACTTTTAGTACTTTAAGTACATTTTGATGCTGATACTTTTGTACTTTTACTCAAGTAAATTTTCAATTCCGTACTTTTACTTGTAATGAAGTAGTTCTAAATTGCAGTATTGGTACTTTTACTTAAGTAAAACAATTGAGTATTTTTTCCATCACTGCAATCAATCAATGATTCAATCAATCAATCCTCACCTCGGTGGGCCCGGCGTACATCATGGGCGAGGGGAAGATGGCCACGATGGTGCTGTCGGGGTCCAGGACGCCCTCGTCCAGCACGGCAGCATGCTGCCTCATCCTCCACTCCAGAGGCACGTCGTCGTCCTTGGTCCAGCCGCCCAGCGGGTGCAGCAGCAGCACGGGACGCTGGTAGCCGCGCTCCAGCAGGCGCCGCTTGGTGTCCTGCATGAGCAGCGCGTGGCCGTTGTGCACCGGGTTGCGCAGCTGGAACGCAAATATGGCGTCTGGAAAGGGGTGTGGGGGGGAGGGGTGGATGTGTACATTAAACCATTTAGACCTGAGGTCGATTCTACAAATGTCTTCTAAATCTTGACAGTTTTCTGAAAAACCTGTTTCTATGTCAGTGATGCTCAACAATTTCATGCCAAGGACCCCCAAAAATATATGTAATTGGCCGTCGACCCCCATCTGAAAATATGTGGTTCCAGTGACCCCCACAGAAGAAAAGATTTCAGTTAAAACCGCTCGCTCTGAAAGAATATATTCAAAGATTTGCGCCACATTTTCACGATTTTTCAAAAATAGCAGACCTACAAGCTCATAGCGTGGCACTCGGTGCCGCGCTATGAGCTTGTAGATCTGCTATTTTTCAATAGCAGAAGTACGGTTTAAGATAATGCTTAAAACACCAAAAGGGGTTCCCGCCTGATTCCCGATTTGTGTATTTTGTATGTGAATATCGTTCCTGTTGATTATTGTGTTCTGTATCTCGGCTACATTGAAAATGAGGGCCTGCCCCTCAACTATACTCTGAGCTGAAATAAAGGTTATGATGATGATGACATCAAAGTAAAGGTTTGTTTGTAGTTGTGAAACCGGACCTTCAAATTCCCAGTGTACATTTTGTGCAAAGTGTACATTACACACATACATGCCGCCAGAGACATTATCAAAGCTCAGATGATAGGAGCACAGTCTAGAGCAGCAAATGAATATCAAAACGTACAACTCCAAAACGTTCAGAAATCATGGTGCAGAGTAGGGATGCAACTATTGTTTTTTTTTTAAATATATATTTTTAAATAAAATGTATATATCGACAAATCGATTAACCACTTAAAGGATTAGTTCACCCACAAAAAATACTTATTTTCTATCAATTACACACCCCTGGAGTTTGTTGTTTTGTTGGTCACATTCCTATATGCCAATAATTTGATAACCGGCTGTGCAGAGTTTGCGCTTCCGGTAGGAGACACAAAGGAGACTCTTTGTGTCTCCATAGAGAACCACTGCTGGTCATCAAATTATTGGCTTAGGAATACGAGAGAAAAAAAACACAAAAAAAATCACAAAACAAAACAAGAAAACAATCCATGAATTCAAGTCTCCATACTCCATAGGGTAAGTGATCGATAGGGGGAAAAAGTATTTTTGGGGGTGAACTATTTCCCTTTAAGTGTTACTTGAAAATAGTGAAAACGGTGGATCTACAAGCGTGAGCATCCAACAAGACAACGCAACCACTTAAACCCCAGTGACCGACTGGCCGTGCAACGTGTTGTGAGCTTGTGGATGGGCTATTTTCAGCCAAAGCCTTCCCCACGATGAAAGAAAACCGAAATGACAACTAGTACAGAGCCCTGATTGACTCCGCTCAACCATAATGGGGTGGTTGAACGCAGCGTTCCACAAGTCAAAGTGGGCGAAGGCGCACAAGAACAGGGTTGCATCATTCATTCTTCAACACTTTACAGATGCGTGAGCTGCCATCAAGTGATGTAAAACACAGCAACTCAGACATGCTTCATGCAGCTTTTAGTTTACCATTATACTTTTTTCACCAGGTCCTTTGTCAAGAGCTTCTGAAAAACATTTAAAAGTTTCTTTAAGTGGGAGCGCCCGCTGGCCAAGTGGTCCAGGCGCATGCCACATATAGGCTTTGGCCTGACAGCGAGTTACGTGTTCCCATTCATGACGACCTTTGCTGCATGTCTCTCCCCCTCTCTCTCTCCCTCTCTCCTGTCAATCTCCACTGGATACTATCAATAAAGGCAGAAAAGCCTAAAACAAATCTTAAAAAAATAAATAAAAAAGTAAAAGTACTGAATACTGGAAATACTCCAGTAAAGTCATACAAACATACCTCAAAATTGTACTTAAGTACGGTACCTGAGTAATGTACTGAGTTACTTTAAACCACTGTTTGTTATTAGTATTAAATAAATTATGTCGTTTAATTTCTAACCTGCTTTCATGTCTTTGAACTTCTGCTTGAGCTCCAACGGAGTGAGGCGGTACTGGTCCAGCCCGTCCTGCCATCTGATTCGCTCCAGCACCTCGAGGTCACCGCCAACCAGCCAATCACCTCCCTCCATAACCATCTGCAAAAGATACAGGAAATAGAATCATCCACATGATCTCTCTCTAGGTGTTGCCACACTTACCAAAGAGCCGCGGACGTTTCCGGCTGTCTCCCAGCTTCTTTTCCGGGTTTTTAGACAGCTGGTGGATGGAAATTAAGCTCCACCCCCGCGGCTGACTGCAGCGGAGGAGAGCGTTTCTGGGAATCTGTCCGTCGCGGCAGTCAGCCGTGTGTGGGCAGGTTGGTACCTTTATGTAGGGGTGTTGTGGGCAGGTTGGTACCTTTATGTAGGGGTGTTGTGGGCAGGTTGGTACCTTTATGTAGGGGTGTTGTGGGCAGGTTGGTACCTTTATGTAGGGGTGTTGTGGGCAGGTTGGTACCTTTATGTAGGGGTGTTGTGGGCAGGTACCTTCATGTAGGGGTGTTGTGGGCAGGTACCTTTATGTAGGGGTGTTGTGGGCAGGTTGGTACCTTCTGTAGGGGTGTTGTGGGCAGGTACCTTTTATGTAGGGGTGTTGTGGGCAGGTTGGTATACCTTTATGTAGGGGTGTTGTGGGCAGGTTGGTATACCTTTATGTAGGGGTGTTGTGGGCAGGTTGGTATACCTTTATGTAGGGGTGTTGTGGGCAGGTTGGTATACCTTTATGTAGGGGTGTTGTGGGCAGGTTGGTATACCTTTATGTAGGGGTGTTGTGGGCAGGTTGGTATACCTTTATGTAGGGGTGTTGTGGGCAGGTTGGTATACCTTTATGTAGGGGTGTTGTGGGCAGGTTGGTATACCTTTATGTAGGGGTGTTGTGGGCAGGTTGGTATACCTTTATGTAGGGGTGTTGTGGGCAGGTGGTTCCCCACTGCCGTGCGCAGCGCTCCTCCTTGCGGTGCTCATAGAACTCTGGGTTCCTGAGGATGGCCACCCTGTTGCCCTGGAACTCCAGCGCCACGGCAGCACAGCCATCCAGCTCCTCCTTGGTCTCAGTGCTGACAGGCAGCACGATGGGAACAGACATGTTGATCGTCCCACCTGAAACGCGCCCCAAAAAAACACATCACATTAATCCAGTGATTCTCAACCTTTTTTGTGGATGGGCGCTAGCTCTTCCTAGCCACAGCTTTGTGTGTTTGTGTGAATGAGCATAGAATGTGCTCAGCTGATTGGCTGAGCACGGAATGTGATGTATGATGATTTATGATGATAAGAGCGTCCCTCACTTCACACAAGTGTGATTCACACAAGTGTGAAACCCCCAGGTTTCAAACACCAGACCTCAGTGTTAATTCAACTCTGAGAGTGTTAGTTTTCAAATGGTCATGCAGTCTGCAACAAGTGTGAAAATAGTGAAAATATAGCCAATGTAATCTAGTTTTTTGTTGCATGTCGAAGTAAGTAAAAAATAAAGTGGTTAAAATACTAATCGATTTAGTCACTTATAATGCATAGATACAATAGAAAAATGTGCTTCTCAATTATTGGATGAATCTCTCACACAGCTGTAGCTCTGATAAAAAGTTGAAAGAAACCCACTGGACTAGATAAATCCTGAGTCGGGGGACAGCCCTAGAATCTTACCATCCAGCAGGTTTCCAAAGTGCTGAACCTGGAGGAACTCTCTCTCCCTCATGAAACCCTTCAGAGGACTGGCCCAGCCTTCTGACAACACCTGCACCCATTGGAGGTCCAGCTGCACCAGGAGGACAATCAATACGTTAATAACACTCACATCAACTGCACCAGGAGGACAAGCCATAAGTTAATAACATAACACCTGCACCCACTGGAGGTCAATCCAGCTGCACCAATAAGACATCAATACGTTAATAACACAACACCTGCACCAGGAGGACAAAATCCATAAGTTAATAAAATAATCCATTCATAATTCATCCATATTTTAGGCATAGGTTAAATGTATTAAATAAATGCCAAAGATAGTGAAGATTGCAGATATACGATCTCAAAGGGTGTGATGTCATTCAGTGGTGGCAAGCACATGTACTCAAATACTGTACTTAAGTAACATTTTGAGGTACTTTTACTTTACTAGAGTATTTCCAATACTTTTACTTTTACTCCGCTACATTTACTTGAAAACATTAGTTACTAGTTACTTTGTAGATTTTGATTATTATTACAAAACATACATTAACCACTTCATTTCGGCCATTTGAAAATAGCTCTACATCTTGTATGTAGATTTGCTATTTTTGAAAACTTAAAACGGCCAATTCTTGCATAATGAGTCATTGTACATTTTGAACGGAAGTAGGTTGTGAAACAAATGTGAAGAGAGCATCTTTCATCTGGCTGAGTCAGGCGTGCTGTTTACATTTCTGACTAATAAAGTATTCCATCAATCAATCTAAACAAGGACTCTGGACCCAGTATTTACACACAACTACTGACCGGTACTGACCCCTATCCCATCCCCGGGCATCTGATATGTGTTATTAACCCATTCTCGGCGGGAACCCCTTTTGGTGTTATACAGATCTACAAGCTCATAGCGCGGCACCGAGTGCCACGTTATGAGCTTGTAGGTCTGCTATTTTTGAAAAATCGTGAAAATGCGGCACGAATCTTTGAATGTATATTCTTTCAGAGCAAACGTTTTTAACTGTATAACATATTTTCAGATGGGGGTCGGTGGTCAATTACATACAATTTTGGGGTCCTTGACATGAAACGGTCAGGATTTAGAATACTTTTTTTTTTATTTTGACGTCAGGTCCAAATGGGTTAAACGTGTTACCTTGGTGATGGTGATGGTGGGTAGTGTGCTTGCGTCAGCCACAGCCAGATGAAGCTTATTCTCTGGAACAAAGAGTTCATTCACCTCCTCCAGGACCCCACTGGGTACTATATTCTACGTGCACAAAGACAAAAGGTACAATATTATATTTCTGTGCAAAGCCGACTGTATAACCTCACCTGAAATAATTTGAAGGCTATTCAATTTAAAAGATGCAGAGGCTGACATAATGCCACTTAATTACATTATGTTTTAATTGGTTACAGGTGTAAACAGAGTGTTTAATCGTAACTTAGTGTGTAAACGTTAAATGTACAATATTCCATAAAGATTAAGTGCAGTGCTGTAGCCTGCACACCCTCAGCCACAACACTAGAGGGAGCAACTATGATCTAGTAGTAACACCTGAATGTAGAACAAACATGGGGGGAAAAAAAATGATGTAAATCACTGGTTTCTTCCAAAGTTGGCTTAAAAAAACATTTATCAGGTATTTGTTGATGTTAATCTTGTATGTTGATTAATTGAATACTGTAGGACCACAATGTAAGTATTCAATCAATCAATATTCAATGCTTGCCTAAATGTACTTAGTTATTTTCTAGCACTGACGAGAACACACATTAATTCAAAGGTTATAGAATGTGCTTCCTGCCCACCTGGTCCCTCAGCAATTTGAGCACTTGATCGATGCACTCGTTCACAGTCTGCTCTCCTGTCTTCAGCACCAGCTCTGGTGTCTCCGGCCGCTCATAACACGCGTCGATCCCAGTGAAACCTGACAACAAAGAGGAAGAGAGAGATATGTGATTAACCAATCACATGAACACCGACGTCCCTTTTCCGTTTGAGGACCCCTTTAATGAAGTATACAGGGGTTAAAGTGGTGAAGTTTCATTAAGAGATGGCTCAGCCAGTTCAGTCCTACTTTCATATCAAGGTCCATTATTTATTTGGCATAACTTCCTAGCTAGGATTGCCAAATTCCTAGTTAAGACCACCATGCCACTTTGATTACACCTGCCTAACCTGGTACAGTGGCATATCTGAAAGTGCTGCCTATGTTAGGGAGATCATAGGTGTAAATCTTCAAGGAAACTAAATTAGAGAACATTAACCAGCACATTGATATGAATGCTGCCAGCGACACAGACCTTTGATCTCTCCAGCGCGAGCCTTCTTGTAGAGTCCCTTCACATCGCGGCTCTCACACACCTCCAGCGAGGCGTTGATGAACACCTCGAAGAAAGGCAGACCGGCGCTCATATGGATCTTCCTGGCCTCGTCACGGTCCTGCAGGGACAGTGGTGGAAAAAAGTATATATTTATGAAAAAAAAAATAATAATAGAAACAAAAAATAGCATATAATGCTCGCGACCGATAAAGATGGGCACCCATTGACCCAACCCACTTTTTGGGAAACACTGGTTTATATGATATTTTACTTTTGTTTATAATCGATTGAACAGGTTAATTTAATTAACGGTCGCGGCCCTAATTCTGAAATGGAGAGTGGTAGACGGGGATGGATGTGGGTCTTTGAACATTTCAACACTCTTACTTTCTTTTGTCATGTGTTGTACTGCCTTTAGCATCTGTGAATTTCCCTGGCAGGATCAATAAAGGTGTTATCTTATCTTATCTCTACCAGGTGCTCATGGTTGTAAAACACCACTGCCTGAACAGGATCAACATCATACAATACACACTGCAAAAGAAAATTAACTAACGCATAATTTATGCTCCGCAGTAAGATGGTGTTGCGGCACTGAAAATAGCTGATCTACAGTACAGTACAAACTGCACATGCATCCATGCATGCAACCAGAGACACAGAGGATCACAGTAGAGACGAAGGACAACTGCTAATAACAACCACCACCCTTCCATTTCCCTGTAGGCACACATTGCTATTTTCATTAAAGGCGTGCCTCCTGGTATATACATAAAAGAAACCCAACCCAACAGAGACATTTCAGGGCTGCTAATTAAAAAATGTCATCCATCAGACAAAGGCGAATCGCAAAACCTTCAGTGGTTCTTAGGCATGTAACGATTCACTGAACTCACGATACGATTTTACCAACTGCTTGAAAAGCGGCTGGTTAAAGAATGACTAGGAAATGTACGCAACCAGTCACAACCTAGTCTACTCCGCTTATTTCCAGCAACACTTGGATTGTTTTTTCTCCACAGTTGCTTGCCTGCCTTGCCCAGAATTCTTTAGGGTCACTAATTTGAGCATAACAGCGGAGCGCAGCTAAAACGTCAGCAGCAGACCCGACCCACTGATTTAATGGCTAACAGACATACAGACACAGACACACATTTGGCTGAAACTGACACAGGAAACTGAAACTGAAACTGAAACAGGCAGTTACAGGCAGTTATAGCGGACCCCCGCAGATAATAATAATGCAGCTGGTAATTAAGGCTTGTTTAATTCTTATTTCTCTTACAGAAATCCAGTATAGAGGGTATGCGCATGACATCATCATCATACCCGGAGGTTATGCAGGAACACCTACCGAGTGGCAAAAATGACTTTAAACAACGTTAAATTCACTTTGCCACTCACTTTGCCACTCGATTTGCCATTCACTTTATGCATGTGCATACGCTCTATTTTCTTTCTCTTTTAATTGTTTCTTCTTAACCTCTTTTCAATATCTTACCGCCCCCCACACCACCTATTTAGAATGTAATTGTAAAAGGTATTCTGTACTGTTACAGTAACGGCATTAACCTTGGAGTATGGAGAGATGAAGCTGGTGATGCAGACCAGGCCCGCGTCGGCGAACAGCTTGGCCACCTCAGCGATACGGCGGATGTTCTCCTCGCGGTCGGTGGCAGAGAAGGCCAGGTCCTTGTTGAGGCCGTGGCGGATGTTGTCTCCGTCCAGGGAGTAGCAGGGGATGGCGTGAGACACCAGGTACTCCTCCAGGGCAAAGCCGATGGTGGTCTTACCAGCACCGGACAAACCTGCATTATGCATAACGTGGATTTGATTTGATTTGATTTCTTTGACGTTAAGTTTAAAGGACAAACATGGTAAATGCCTCTCACACAAATGCCATTGTGATCCTTAATTTTTCTAGTGTTCCAGAATCTAGTGCCAATTTTGTCTGTGATGTGACATCACGTCCAATTTCACTTGTTTAATCTGTATCTTGAGTGAGTTCTCTATCCTGATTGGATACAATTGGTATCCTTTATTAAAGAGCTGGAGAGACATGGAGACTCGTGTTACTGAGCAAGCACTATAAGAACTATCAGAATATAGAGTTATTTAACACTTATTTTAACCAAAGAAAATCACTTACCCTACCTTTAATCGATTATAACTAACACTCTCATTTTGATAAAGGAATGGCTAGCAGCAGCCCTATTAGAATGCTTTACCTGTCAGCCAGATGGTACATCCTCTGAAGCCTCCTCTGGTCCCGACTATCTGGCCTCTTTTGCTCCGACTCACATGGTGGGCTTGGTACACAACGTTGGTGGATCTGTTTAGGTCCTGCATTACAAACAATGCCTGCTTAGAACCAGCGTTCATTTTGTCTGCGTCTTTTTGTCCCTGGCGAAAACGAAGTAAAACAAAATTTTGAAAATAGCCTTTTTTAAACAAGCTTACAACGCGGTGCGTTGTGAGCTTGTAGACAGGCTATTTTTGGCACACAGCCAAGTATAAATCAGGCATTACGACGCCATCAAGGCCTGCCAACATACATTTTTGTCGACTAAAGTTTAATCAACTTTAGATTTAGTCAATTAAGATCTTATGATGTTTAGTCAACTAAAACTAGACTAAAACATTTCAGATTACTAAAATATGACAAAGACTAAAAGCCACATCAAAATGAACACTGCTTAGAACATGATCAAAATTAATGTCAAGGTTACCCAGTTTGGTATGCTGACCCATAAGGGTCCTATTGATTTTGCACTCTGTAAGGTCCATTTGGTTCATGGTTCTATTAACTGTTGATGCAACGCATTGTGGAACGTGCATGTAGATCGGCTATTTTCACAGATTATGAAATAGGATTAAGTGATGGTAATTCATTTTAGGTTTTTCTTAGGAGAGACCGAGAGACACCATCAAATTCCTATTTTATTATGTCTCAAGCTGAAACAAAAAAAACTACTACTACTCTCGGAGTCTCGTAACCGTACAGATTGGTTAGAATAATGTTGTATTTATTAAAATAAGACCTGGATCTGCAGCTATAATAAATTCCTGAGTAAGAAGAACAGCATCGCTGAATGACTTCATTCATTTTTCTGACCATATGTAATGGGCCCCTGCAGTCACTGACTAAGTGTGACTGGAGGAGTGGGGGGGGGGGTCTGGCTAAAAGAGACTGCATTGAGAGAGAGAGGGAGAGAAGAACGAGAGAGAGAGAGAGAGGGAGGTAGTGCACATGGACAATGTGTCCAGTGTGTGGCCCTCAGTATCCTAGTGATGATGTGGCACACACCGGCCGAATGCCCACACCCACATGCTGTGCACCCATCCAGCCATCCATCCATCCCTCCTTGGCTCATTCCATTCTACCCCCCTTATCCTTTTTCTTTCTTTTTCCAAGGACCCCCGCCCCCCCCCCCAGTTTGATATCGGGTGCGTTTGGATATAGTGCACTGAGCGCACTGTGCAATACAAACTAATAGGTGAGTGCGCTCCCTCCCGGACCGGTGCGCATTTCCAAACGCACCCTTCGTCGCACTCGGAAAGAAACCTAATATCTCCATATTCTAATTGTGTGTGTGTGTGTGTGTGTGTGTGTGTGTGTGCGTGCGTGCGTGCGTGCGTGCGTGCGTGCGTGCGTGCGTGCGTGCGTGCGTGCGTGCGTGCGTGCGTGCGTGCGTGCGTGTGTTTTAAATTAACACCCTGTATACTTTTTCCTACAGACAGAGACAAATAAATAAAAGTTTGACACACACATTTCGCACGCACGCACGCACGCACACACGTTTGCCAGTGCCTGTAAAACCAACCCCACCCGGTGTTGGTTTACAAGCACACTCAGGCTCCTGTTATTCAGCCCTCAGCCTCACAGCACAGGGCCCCCTGGCTGTCACCTCCTGAACGGCATGCACTCCACTACACACAGAGACCCTCTGTTCCTCACACACTCTACACACATACATGCATATCGTCGCTCTGTCTGGCAGACACCTCTCATCTCCTTTTTGATATCTAGCTTTTATTTTATGTTGTAAATTAACGTCACGCCCTACCTACAGTAAATATACCCCTACTTGATCATTCTACAAAAAGCATCAAAAGTATAGCGTTTCGAGCTTGTAAATCTGATACCTTTTCTGTTTTTGAAAAGTACCAGTTTTGGACATACATGTACATGAGGTTTTCACCCGACAGAGACCATGGTCTGATATGCCAGACAGCCAACCCCTCGATCGTTACAGCTCCAAAGCTGTGTCAGCCATCATGCTGTACAGCTATCATGCTGTCCATTATTTGATGAGATTTAGCCTCTCAGACCAAAGACTTGGAATATTTTGTTGTTGTTGGATAAGTTGTTCCACGCTGTATTGATGTGGTACCATTAGGAGAGACAACAGGCAAACGTTGATCAAAATAACAATTCTTCTACATTCTCCAATTATTGTGTAGATGTCTTGGGAAATGAATTAAGTAATGCAGATGCTTAACAATTTAACTGAAAATTTAACGAAAAAATCAAATGAACCTGCAAGCGTCCATTTGGTTTCATTTAGCTGGGGACCAATAGTAATCCCCTGAAGGACCAATGGTGGTCTCCGGACCACTGCTGTACAGTATACCAGTGATTGGGAAATACTGTAAATAAAATGTGAGATGATATAAATTGCAAAAAAAAGGGGCCCTAAAAGTGTCATGACCTAATTTGACAAACACTGGTTTTCAACATTCAATACGCAATTGTCCAAGTTTTCGTAAACGTTAATAATGTTCTTCTTATGTGAACATGCTCACCTAACCAATTATAAACATGATGTTTGTCAATCGGCCGTTGCCATCGGTCGTACGCAACACACCTACGGTGCGTATACATGTGTGCATGCATGAACGTCACGTGCATGCGTGGCTGTGCGCGTGCACGATGAACGTGCACATTGGCACATTGATTTAAGGGTCCCGGTTTGAGGGGCTGAATATTTGATCACAATGACTATAGTAATGACTCAAGAGTCAATATAGTAACTAACAATAGAAACAATGCACAATACAGCATGTCCATTATTATGATTCATAAAATGTAGTGATGCTAATTCATGTACACA
Organism: Electrona antarctica; assembly: GCF_951216825.1. NCBI lineage: Eukaryota > Metazoa > Chordata > Actinopteri > Myctophiformes > Myctophidae > Electrona > Electrona antarctica. The sequence goes on along the minus strand of NC_136791.1, from coordinate 19,412,820 downwards.
GACAGACAGACAGACAGACAGACAGACAGAGGGAAAATGGCAGAGGGCTGTAAACAATTAGCACCATTCATCGAAGCATACTGTAGGTGCATTCACTTTGTCATTATGCGTCAGCATGTGAACAGACTGTGCCCTACTATTTAGCTATAATGTGAGTTTGTTTGTGTGGTTACCCTTTGTATGCCTTCCATGAATATTATGTCTCCTCCAGTTTCTACCTTTTACTCCACTACAGTAGCCTACATCTCTGGGGCAAATATTGTACTTTTTTTTGGTACTGTATAATTATTTGAAGACTTTAGTCACAAGTTAGAGGAAGGAAGGCACTGGAGCAACTCAGACAGTTCAGGCATGACTTGACAAAGATGTGACCGATACATCGAAACGTTTAATGCACCCTGTGAATTAAAAAGGGCTTATACTGTCTGAGTTGCTCCAGTGCCTTCCTTCCTCTTGCTACCCGTCCTGCCTCTGAGATGCACCAGATTAGCCTACCACAGGCTTGAGGCGCGGTGGAACTCCCTTCTGTTTAGTCACAAGTTACTTTGCAGATTAAGATTATTATTAGAAAAACATCCATTAGCAAATTAAGCTCCATTTTATGGATGACATTGCGCTTTTGACAGATTTCTTTTAAACAGATTACAGACCTTTTCCTTGTAAGCAAGTTTTCTATATTGCTATAAACTTCTAGCCTGATTGTCAGACTCTGAGAGCCTTCAGCTCTTGTGCGCTCAGTCGAGTGGGTGGGGTCTATGGGCTGGAAACCAGGCTAATAAACTTCACCACTTCGTCTGTGTCTCACAGGAGGACTGTGGGCAGTTCAGAAACCTGTCCTGTGACATTATCAATGGGGAATCCAAGCTAATAGAAACTGGAGCCTTTCTATTCCTGAATAGAAAAACATTCTGGCAAATCTAAAAAAAGGAAAAAGATATCTGCCTAACGATGATGTCACTGGAAGAAGGGTCTCTGAACTGCCCATGCACAGCCCATTGTGCTATTTTATCATGAACATTAGTGAGGTGAAGTGGTGAAGTTAAGGAAGTAAGTACTTCCTTAATGGTAATGTTCATTAGACTGTCTGTACGATACTGATTGAATTCATTCAAGGAAGGGAGGTACATACATACAGGCAATTACATAACCTGTCCAACCACATAACTTTGGTTAGAAACACGTCACAGACCCACTGGTTCCAAAACAGTGGGCCCACCCCCCAAAATAATAATAGTAATAATAATAATAATCTTGGACTAGCTACATTAAAAATTAATAAATAAACAAACAAAACAAATCATTCTAATTTCTAAGACATTCCATAAATTTAAGACAAATATAATGAAGTCTTAATATATAGCCAATCTACAAGCTCGCAACGTACCGCAAAGTGACGCGTTGTGCGCTTGTAGATCTGCTATTTTCATTACGTTGGGTGCCGGGCAAACGTCTTAATTTCTCTTTTGGGTCTTGAGCTACAGTGTTTGGGAAGGCACTGACTTAACGTATATGCTGGCACCCACATGAATGAATGCTGTGTGTGTTGTCAGGATAAATGCAGTCCTTGAACTGAAACATACCAGTTACAGCATCTGTTTCTCAAAGTGAAGTGGGGTCCAGGGACCCCCAGGGGTCCTTGGGGAGGGGGGGTCCCCAGAAAGACTGGTTAATATAGCATCACAATAATTTTAAGATGATTTTGAGATTTATTTTACAAAAACCTTCTCTTCTGGGCGTCCCTGCCTGGCACAAAGCATTTTCAGATGAGGGTCTGTGGCTATACATATACATATAATGTTTGGGGTCATTGACATGAAAAACTTTGAGAACTGCTTAGTTACACATCAAATTATTTGTCACTACCGGGCAGAAACCTTGTATCTCCATCACCTTGTACAGTATCTCCACCATTAATGCCCTATTTCGTCGTTCAAGAATGTCACCCAAAAGTAGCGAAACAGGCCGATCTTCGGCAATTAATTTTAACTTTCAGTAAAAACTGAGTTCTGGCCGGTGCCAAATTTATGCGGTCTGATGCCGATCCCTATTTTGGAGATGCCTGGCCCACTGATTGACCAATATTTTGTAAAAAAAACTTCTAATCAATTGGGAAAAACTTGATCAAACAAAGATTTGATTTGAGAACATTTAACTTACAAAGGAATGAATAAAAAAAGACAGACTGATTCTTGACAGATACAGTTATCTCTCTCTCAGTTAGGTTCTGTGCGCATAATAGCCTACTGTAAGTGTAATTTAGGGTTATATTAATAGGTATTCAGTAGACCTGCCTTTGGTTCTAAAACTCTGAGGCTGCTCATAAAACTGTTATCACAATCTAAACATTGTTGACAGGTTTTCCACCATGCCTTAGTGTTTATTCTAGGGACAGTTTGCAAATAATGGAGATTACATTAGATTAGAGGTTGACTGACCAGTCGCCCCAGTTTGGCCGGGATTGTCCCATGCAGTTTGTAGCCGCCGTCCCCCCGCCGTCCCCCCCGATGAATATCTCTAAAAGACTCAAATGTCCCGTTTTTCAACATTCAATACCGGTTGCACATGATAGACATTTATCTTGGTTAATTTGACCCTGGCCATGGGTTTGTATAAACGTGCACGTGTGTGAACGTTCATGAATGGTTGAGGGCATGCACGAACGTGCACATTCATTCAAGGGTCCCGGTTTGGTGGGGGTATACGTTAGTCCGACGTACCAATAGTCCAACATACGTGGTTAAGACTCACCTGTGGCTTCCACCTGTGGTTAAGGTTAGGGGTAGGGTTAGTAATCATTACTAAGTAATGTCGGATTATTGGGACGTCGGACTAACGCTACCCACCCTCCGGTTTGGGGGGGTGATGTCAACTGTCCACAGCCCTCCTCTGAGACCCAGACTGAGTAAACTAAAATGGTACCATATTAAAATAAGCATTAGTGAGGATGGTAAGTGTCACGCTCGCACCCCAGCATTCTAGTCTTGTATTCGTTTTACTGAGCTTATAAGGTTAGGAATACGTTTAGGTTTAGGCATAATTTTACTGAGGTTAAAGTTTAGGAGTAAGGTTACGCTTAGGAATACCAGGCGGAGACCGTTCCGAGGTCGCCGGATTTGACCTCGAGGTGAGAGCGTTTTGTGTCGAGCATTCTTGTATTCGTGAGGACCAACGATATGATGATTCTTGGTTGAAAATGGGTGATGTGGTCCTTTTATGCATTTCTTTGGGTGGTTGTTTACCACTACACAAAACACCTGCCAAGTCACTCTACAAGTTCTTTGCTGGCTCTGTAGGTTCTTCAGCTTAGCTCAGTCACCTCTAGTTCAAATAGCACCCTTTGACAAAGGTGCTAGCAAGCAATAGAAACAATGCACAATACAGCATATAGCACCATTTGACAAAGGTCAAGGCCTGCAGCCTTATAGCACCTTTAACAACACAGGGGCTATAGCACCAAAACGGGCTCCCCTATATGTGATATCACGTGTGAGCCAAAGTAGGCCTTCCATTTGCAGTGTTTGTACAGAACCAGATGTACAGCTGCAGTACACACTAAGTTATGTGTGCACATAACCTGGTGTGCTGCAGCCTACATGCATATGGATTCAATATAGCAACATCTGCCTACATCTGATTCAAAATACAATGCCTATAGTTTGCTCATGTGAGCACCTGCAGTGTTCTTGTTTTTTCTGACAATGTATAGTTTTTTAATACAAGCGTGTTCATTTGAATCTGAGAGTCCATTTAGTGTGTACAGTACAGTACAGTACATTACAGTACTGTACTGTACTGTACTGTACTGTACTGTACTGTACTGTACTGTACTGTACTGTACTGTACAGCACACATCTGTTACAAATGGTCACGATAAATCAGAGGGTCTCATATATAGTTGGGTCCTCCAGGCAGGGACCATCAGGTTCCCCTGAGAGGGTAAACTTCCAACGTGACCCTTAATTTACAGCTCTGTAACTCTGAGTGTTATTTTTTGGGGGTCCTTGAAATTAAAACGTTTGAGAACCGCTGAGCTATTATAACAGTGTATAATGGACATAAAGTTAACATGTATATAGTTGAAAATAGGTTACAGTACATGAGCTGTGAAAGGCAGTGTCGCTCCAGTAAATGCATATTACAATCAGTGCTTTTCTTTTTACTGTAGGTTACAGACCGTTATTAATTTGTAGGCACCAGATACACATTTTATTAATCCTAATAGAGCAATAAAACTACAGAAGCGCCCATGAACTTTGTTACTGTGTAACTAAGTTGGTCAGAATGTCAAGAAGAGCATTACACCGACAATAACATTATTTTACGCATACATTGTAGCCTGTAAAAAAGTAACAGACTAAACACACCCTCTATGCATTCTTATACAACTCTGTGTTTTGACAACTACATGTCTCCAAGGCTTTCCTCTCCTCTCTATCTTTTTAATAAAACTTACCGTTCGAAGCTTTTTAATTCCAGACATTGTGTGTTATAACCCCCGACCGACCGACGCACTATGGACCCTGGCAGCCTGGCTCTTTGGATTGTCGCCTGGTGGTGTGGTGATTTGATGTCGCCGGCGGCTCGTCGCTTCGCTTGTCGGGTTTTTATTTCACCAACGTCGGGGAGTAGATCCTCATCGAAGAGAAGACCATAGGGCTTGCTTGCTTTTTAAAAGGACTCCTCCAAGACACGTAGCATTCCGGTGGGCCAACCTCCATCCCTCCACAGATCTGCATATTCGCTGAATTGCGGCCAATGCGGGGGCGTGACGTACATGCACGGGGCCGTGCCTCCGGACCGGGGGGAATGGGGGGGGGGGGGGGGGGGGGGATTGGATTGAATCGGGCGTTGTTTTAGAGACGACAAGCTGAAAGAAAGGGGTAATTTAATAGCTGCTGCTAAAGGATCTACTACTAGTAGGTCTAGTAGTAGTAAAGGACTTTCCATTTAATGAGTTCACTTCATGACTAGTTAGGCCATAAATAATTTGTAGGACCCTTAGCTTGCTTAGTATTTTTCAATAAGGACCTCAAATTCATATTTTTGGCAGTGGACTCCAGTGACAGTCCCCTCTCAAAAGATTTGTGGCAGGCAGGCACCCATAGGCTACAATTGTTGAAATGTTCAAAAAATATTCAAACTAGGCTACATGTCTAATAGCCTACTTATTAGAGCTAGGAGATGAAAAATCACACGCGTGTGAAGTGAGAGGTGTTGTAATGTAAGTACGGGACCCTCGTCTGGGTTGACAGACAGGTAGTGTGTGCAGGCTGGGTGGTGTGTGACAATCCTGTTGAAGTATTACTTTGGTACGGCGACTGCGGCGGCGGCCGGCGGGTACCCGGGAGAACAAATTAACGAGACACGAGACAGTATCACGCTAAGGTTCACAAAGTTTATTACACAAACATGAAACATATATAGTGCTGGATCATAATGACGTAACAATAAGATATGAGACAGAAGAACGTGCCTACTGCAGCAAGGCTGACCTTGCTGTCGCCTAGATGTCTCTCGTAGCCTATAAAGAATGCTACAGTACCGGCAGTACACAATACATATCAAGTACACTGTATCTCAAGTTCAAGTACATTGACTAAGATGTACTGTGCATGGGCTAATATCACAACAAGGGGCACTTTACCAACCCTTATCATCTTGCATCATCGTGATATCATAACATAACATTATATGCCGATTTGCTCAGTGGCAGACAAAACAAACATTAAACTCTGTCCATTGTCAATGGCGTTTTTAATGTTTGTCTAGACAAGACAAACATTAAACCTGTATATAGGAGGGGCCCCCTCAAAAAGAGTAGGGCCTATTGTTTTAAACGATTGATTGATTGATTGATTGATTGATTGATTGATTAGTTTATTAGACAGAAATGTAAAAATCACATCCTTGTGAAGTGGGGTGCACACAAACACACAAAGCTGGGCATAGGAGGCGCTAGCCTACAGTCAAAAAGGGATAGCACAAAAAAAGTCCTTGCGGTCTTGTTTCCATTTAGGCCCTATGCAATCAATTCATAGACATCATACCTGACATGAAAAATAACAACAACATTCAAATCATCACAGGAAAAAATAAAACACTGTATGTAGGCCTACAGAGTGGGATAAAAGGAAGGGGGTGATCACTAGGGAGAAGTTATCATTTCCTCTCCCTTGCATGGGCCTGCTGAAAGGTGGATTTTCAGGCCTGAAAAGAAGTAAGTGATCTGCATTTTTTAAGGGAGGGGGTCAGGGCATTCCACGGAATCCGCGATTGGGTGGCAGTGTAGAAGGAGAATTTACCTGTAGCCTAATGACATAATTATGCCTACAATTGTAAATGGAATTCCTCATATTCCAAACTCATATAGACTATAGATAGCCTATAATTAGCTGCACACCACAATCATCATCTCTGCCAGTATTGGTTAGGTTAATTGTAAGGAAAGGACACAATCTGACATAGCTACTGCTGTGTTATCTTATTATGTCTTTATTTGTTGAGGGTGAACCCTGAATTTGTGGGGTTTTCAACTGATTGTGAACAAGGGACCACCACCCTCCCTGACTTAGAATCAACCTGGGGACCACTGTTACATGTGCTGCTGGGTGCAGGGGATATGGGCTAAGATTAGTGCTTTTGTAACACTTGCTATGCATCCCATGTGTATCCCACTGTTTCTCAACCAATGGTTCATTGACTACTAATAATTTCCTATTAATAATGATTCAACCAGGCAATCCGGTGCATGCACTTCCCCCTCTTGAGATTCTAACTCCCTTTTTCTGTTGAATTGCTTGACCTCCAACTTCAGTAATTGACTACATGGACGGTCATCAGTTCACTGTTTCTCAACTAGAAAGATTTTTGTTTTTTAAATCAACAAATCCTACATTACTAAATTAATGGTCAGGGACCTCATGCAATGGTAAATGGTGCATTTATATAGCGCCTTTATCCAAGGCGCTTTACATAGATTGTGCATTACATTCACCCATTCACATGCACATTGATACACCGATGGCGGCGGAAACCATGCAAGGCACCAACCAGCATCATCAGGAGCAATTAGGGGTTCAGAGTCTTGCTCAAGGACACTTTGACATTAACTCTGTGGGAGCCCGGGTTCGAACTGGCAACCTTGCAGTTACCATCCAGCCACTCTACCCCTGAGCCACCGCCGCCGCAATACGTCCACAGACCACCAGTGGTCCACGGACAACCTGTTGAAAACACCTGAAATGTCATATATCATATGTCATAAGGATAAAAAAGGCAAACGTGGTTCTGCTATTTTTTATTATTTTCTGTGACGCTGTATAGCATGATCAAGTAGAAGGGCGTTAATTTACAACACCACATTTAAAATATGGAGATGGTTCTCTGCCCAGAATGTTTGTGAAGATTGTATATCCTGTTGTGCCTTGATTTTCTCGTATAAAAGTTTCTCGTATAACAGGTGTGTGCACTGCAGCCACACCCAGCTCTGAGTCTGACGGAGGCCAGGCATTGTGTGACTGCTTCAATCAGCCATCTTCCACCATCTCACAATAGGGTTTAAAATACCTGCAAATTGAAGGGGACTAAGAGATTAAAAACAAGTTTAAAAGGAGGGGCAGACGGCTGGGCAGCCGTCTGCATTATCTGTCAGTCTACCGTCCTATAAATAAAGGAAATAAGCCAAAAATAAATCTTAAAATAAGGAGGGGCAGAGAATCTATCTGACTGTTTGGTTCTCTCTCTCTCTCTCTCTGTGTGTGTGTGTGTGTGTGTGTGTGTGTGTGTGTGTGTGTGTGTGTGTGTGTGTGTGTGTGTGTGTGTGTGTGTGTGTGTGTGTGTGTGTGTGTGTGTGTGTGTGTGTGTGTGTGTGTGTGTGTGCGCGCGCACGTGGATGCATACTTTAGGAATATTTGTCATAGTAAGGACTCATAGTAGTAACCAGTTTGTCTGTAGGCTCACATTATGTGAGATAATTTGCCCTATAATCTGTAATTATAGGGCAAATACAATAGCGATCACGTTACCAACAATGATCACTGCAGCACCCAGTAAGGCTAGTTTTAAGAAGCTCCTGACCTTAAAAGATACGTGATCAATGACCCTAACTGACCTGAATAACTTAGATGAAACGTAATTTATATACTTGAATGGATTGTCATGCTTATTATGTTTTGTTTACTTGATCATAATGTCTTGAAATGTTTTTAGCAAGACAGTACATGTTGTTATTGTGTTGCGTTATATGTATTGTTATGTTTAGGCACTAAATAATCTTGCTCCCCCAGACCTCGATCTCCTCAAACCTCATGTCCCCTCCCGCTCCCTCAGGTCTGGTGACGCAAACCTCCTTGAGGTCCCCTAGGGATCCGAATGAATAAAGAATACCATGTGAGGGTGTGTGCGCAATTGCGCATATCTGGTAATTTGCCCTGTGTGTGTGTGTGTGCATGTATGCATGTGTGCGTGTGCGTGTGCGTGTGCGCGTGCGTGCGTGCGTGCGTGCGTGCGTGCGCGTGTGTGTGCGCGCGCACACACGAGAGAGAGAGAGAATTGTATGTGTATGGGGAGGATAAGTGTGGGTGTGTTGAGTATATGGCTGATGGGAAAGGGAAGAAGAGGGTATCTCCAACAAGACCATTTCAACACTCCATTTCATGATGTACGATGATATAGCGCCCCTCACTTCACACGGGTGTGATTTTTCATGTGTTTATGAGGTGACAGTACTTCATTAGACCCCTTGGTGTGGTTGTTATGTGCCATGATGTCTTCCCTTTGTATTTAGTGTTTCTTCCTATGCTGAAACCTTGACAGTCAAACATGCCAATGAAAAAAACAATGATATACAGTAGTGACATCACAATATCATCCCCTCAACTAACCCCTCCCCCTTTAATCCTTTATCATACACCAGTTGTGGGTGCGGCTTCATTTCAGCTGGATCACCATCCATCACCACCCACCACGCAAACCAGGCATACTTAATGAACTGGTGGACGTTTCCACATAAAACGTAATTTTAACAAATGCTGTACACTTCTTTTGAATAAAGTCTTCCTCCTTATATAATAATAATAATACCTGATGATCATTTTATAGGGTGGGAAAAATTCACGGCACTCCCATCTTCAAAGTTTTATTTTCAAAATAATTGTAGTGGAGTAAAAAGTACAATATTTGCCTCTGAGATGTAGAAGTAAAAGTACAGAAATTGGAAATACTCCAGTAAAGTAAAGCTACCTCAAAAGTGTACTAAAGTACAATACTTGAGTAAATGTACGTATAGTTACTTTACACCACTGCCTGTACGTGAACAGGATCTATCCACAGCACACATACCTGTACAGTATACACACACAATAGAGGCTATGCGTGTGACATCATCGTGCCCCGTAGTTATGCAGGAACACTGTGTGGCAAAAAACAACTTTCTAGCCTTGACAGCCCATATACTGTTCATCCAAACAGAACATTCCTATCTGATTCTATTAAACAATGTTAAACGTTCTGGTATTCTTTATTCATTCGAATCCCCATTAGTGCAGTACAGTGGTACAGTATTTGGTCTTTGGGGACCTCAAGGAGGTTTGCGTCACCAGACCTGAGGGAGCGGGAGGGGACATGAGGTTTGAGGAGATCGAAGAGGTCTGGGGGAGCAAGATTATAGTGCCTATAAACATAACAATACATATTACATATCACATATAACGCAACACAATAATAACATGTACTGTCTTGCTAAAAACATTCCAAGACAATAACAGTCAAGTAAACAAAACATAATAAGCATGACAATCTATTCAATTATATAAATTACGTTCCATCAAAGTTATTCAGGTCAGTTAATTAACATTAGGGTCTTTGATCATGTATCTTTTAAGGTCAGGAGCTTCTTAAAACTATGAGCAGTAATCATTGTTGGTAACGTGATCCCTATTGTAATTGCCCTATAATTACAGATCTGCATACTGTATTTGTTGTGGAAAATTATCTCACATAATGTGAGTAGCCTACAGACACCACACAGAGCTGTCAAGAAATTCTGTGCAGATACAAAGTCAAAACGATACGATATGTTGCTGTTTACGCATTGATATACTTATAGATTGTTGAAATGAAAATCAATGTTTCGACGCAGTACTATATCGTTACAAACCTACTAAATATGGTGAATTGTTTCTAGTGACATCTTCAAGGAGAATGTTTAGCATATTGCTCAAGTTCAAGTTTATTTGAAAACATCATTGCATAACAGTATGAATTATGATGTTTCTTACAAGAGACACAAGAGGACCGCTCTATTAAAAAACAACAAAAAAAACTAATACAAATACTAAAAAAGTTTCTATTACTTCTGATAAAGCTTGTACGCTCTTGGGAGGAACGACATCTGGTGCCTTTTTGTGTGACTCACAGGTTGTGTGAGTGTCCTCCCATTCCGTAGTGAGTAGCGACTTGTATGTGTAGACACTAGGCCCTGGATCATTGGACTGGTCAATGTTGCTAGGATATTACAGTTTTCAGAAATACTTTTTGGGGCTCTGTTATTGACATGAAAGACTAAGCCCTCTGACAAGACATGCAGATTTAATAACTATAGGAATTCATGCACAGCCTCTGGCTTATCAGCCCCCTGAGCAGTGATGGAAGTACTCACATGTTTTACTTGTAGTAAAATTATCAATACTATACTCTGTTATACAGTACAAGTAGAAGTCCCATATTAAAAATGTACTTTGAGTAAAAGTGCAAACGTATCAGCATAAAAAATACCAAAAGTACCAAAAGAAAAAGTAAAACTGCTCATTATGCAGAATGCCACATATACTGTATAACAAGTTCAAAATATTTGAAAATAGCTAATCTACAAGCTCACAATGCGTTGGGTCACGAGCACATTGTGAGCTTGTATCAAACAATGTATAAAGTCACCATACCAACTTTGAAACCATTTTAGTTTTTTGCTTTACCTGTTAAAAAATAGCAGATGTACAAGGTCACAGCGCGTCAATTCGTGCCATGCTGCTAGCTTGTAAATAGTACAGTCATCTGCTATTTTCGAAACATCCTGAAAGTGTTTGAAACATTTTGAATACAAATCTTCTCTTCTGGGGGGGTCAGCAGTACTGATTTAGAAGGCATTTTGTAGAATCGGTCTCAGGCCGTACTTGTGTTAAAAGAACGCAACTCGTGAAATGGTCAACATTGACGACTTGACGTCTGTCTTTGCTCTGCCAGATGTCAGGAGGAATCACCTGATATGTAATCCGGGTTGGCCTAGCTGGCTCTCCCTGTTTGTGCTTGTATTGTTTTATTGTTGCTGCTAGGTGGTATACTGTACCAACAACACAAACAGGATCCTTAACAATGACACCTCAGCTCAACAGAAACAGACAATTGATGTCACACCACGACACAAAACTAAAGAAATGTTCTGCACATAGTTGTATTTATAAGCTCAGTTATATAATTATTATGACAGGTTATCTACTGTAAGATTGTATGACCCAGGTAGATTATAACCTCCTTGGGCATGCCATTCATCAGGGCATCTTACTGGTATTATTACGTATGACAGCTGTCATATATATGACTGATGTCATATGATTGTATGCATTGGATTAAAATGGGTGAGGTTTAAATAAGGCTAAAAGCACACGTGTGTGTGTGTGTGTGTGTGTGTGTGTGTGTGTGTGTGTGTGTGTGTGTGTGTGTGTGTGTGTGTGTGTGTGTGTGTGTGTGTGTGTGTGTGTGTGTGTGTGTGTGTGTGTGTGTGTGTGTGTGTGTGTGTGTGTGTGTGTTTGTGTGTGTGTGTGTGTGTGTGTGTGACACTTATTTACTTACTTACTTTAAATGGTGCATTTATATAGCAGCTTTATCCAAGGCGCTTTACATAGATTGTGCATTACATTTGTAATAATAATAATCAGTAACTAATAGTAACTATAAACTTCTCAAATAATTGTAGTAAAAGTATAATATTTGCCTCTGAGATCTAGTCGAGTGTGAAGTACTGAAAATTGGAAATTGTAGTAAAGTACAAAATAAAACTCAAAATTGTACTTAAGTAGGCTACAGTACTTGATTACATGTAGGCCTAGTTATTTACACCATTAATGCACCTGAGCTCTTGATGGCGCTCAGTATAGTCCACCATCAAATCAAATCAAATCAAACTTTATTTATATAGCACATTTAAAACAATTGAGATTGACCAAAGTGCTTTACACAATACAATCGAGAAACAGTTATGCATACAAAATACCAAAACATCAAACAAGTATGGATGTGCACCCACATAACAACAACAAATGAAACAGTTCAAATGACAAAAAAAAAAAGATCAGGAATGATCAAAGGCCAGAGAAAAGAGCTGTAAAGTTGTATAAGCTCCATGCAGCCAGGTGAGTGCAAGGTCCTCACTTGGTCAAATTAGTAGAGCACATAATAACTCTTAACTCTGAGAGTGTACAAATGTGAGTGTGCACCGTTGTCTGGTCACACAGTGGTCCCCAGACTCTGTGTCGAGAAACCCTTCTACCTCAAGAATATAGGTGTATTATGGGTTAAAGTGGTGTTTGAGTGAGCTTTAACCACTTAAACCACCAGGGCTCTATAGTCTACTCTATACTATAGCTTTCTGCTATTTTCAGAGAAAGCTTTCCTCACAATAAGGATGCTAGAGTTTAGGTGATTAATGACCATAGAAATGCTATGCAAGCGGTCCAGGCACCTTGGCTGGTAATCCAGTCTGGCAGTGTGCCGCGGGTTCGACTCCCGATCCCGACGGTCTTTACTGCATGTCACCCCCCCCCCCATCTCTCTCCCCATTTCCTGTCAGCCTACTTTCTAGTTTCTATCCCTCCATAAAAAATATAAAATAAAGGCGAAAGCCACAAGAAAACATACCACAACCAGGCCTAATCGTAAGAGATCAAAGAGATTGAGAGACTTGCAAACAGGATTTCCAACAACAGCAACAAAACAGCCAATAAGAAGGTCTTGAAAACCGTGCTAACTGAATCTATTATTCTCACTGCTTGGGGGAATTGCTTAATCTATTCCACCCAGCAGTTTACAATTGTCATTGTGCACACTCTAGTCTGACTGTACTAAATGGTAAATGGTATAACACCCTCCTAGCTCTTTACAATGTGCAGTGTCTATGTATGCTAGTATTCAGTGATAATCAGTGGTGGATGAAGTAGCCTATATGATTCCTTGCAATGCAAACAAAAAGAAAAAAAAAAATTATTTTCGGTTTATATATATTTTTAAAATATTTTTGGGGCTTTTTTCCTTGATTGATAGATTTACAGTAGTTTGACAGGGAAGGGGGAGAGAGATGGGGGGGAGACACGCAGCAAAGGCCGTCGGGATCTGGATCGAACCCGCAACACGCATTACCAGCCTAGGTGCCTTTTTCTTTTCTTGTTTTAATTGCTTATAATGACATGCCCACATTTATTTAAATAATCGATTAAGTCGATTAGCTCTTGTGCGCCCCTACACTGAATAGAAGCCAAAATGCTTTGAGAACCACTGACCCACATACTGTAGTAGTGTTCTCATCTCCATCTCCGGTTTCTCCACCAGCCCACCTGATGACCCAGATCCAAATAGAATGCTATCATGCTCATGTTTGACCCTAAAGCCTCCTCTGCAGTATACTGAGCTGCATGGCGGTGTCACACGCGTGTAATACGCTCCACTCTGCTAGGATGAGCAGGAGGAATGTGGACCGATGACACCTGTATACAGTATAGCTTTGCTCCTGTAGGGGAAAAACCTATGGTAATATAAACCTTTTGTGTTTTTGTATTTTTTGTAAATTAACACCCTACTTAAGCAAAGCAAAGCAAAGTTCTTTGTTCCAGGGTAAATGGACTAAGCTCGACGAACTTGTTTACAGCCAGACCCTGCTCATAGAACATTTCATGGTAGGGGTTCAATGCCTTGCTCAAGGGCACTTCAGCGGTGGTAATTTTAACGTGCCGCTCCGGGGATACGAACTGGCGACCTTCCGATAACAAGACCGCTCCGCAAACCGTTCGGCCACCGCTAGTAGCAGGTCTGCAAGCTTGAAATGTGGCACGAAGCGACACGTTTTGAACTTGTAGATCTGCTACTAATTTAACTTGTGAAAAGTAACAGTTTTGGACAACATTTAACTATATATCGTCGATGCCGGACAGACACCTTGTATCTCCATATTTTCATTTTTATGAACGAACGCCCTATCTTATTCTCATCCTATACTTGTTGACATTAGTGCACAAAAGTTGTTAAAATAGCCGATCTACAGGCTGGTGAGCTGGTAGTAATAATAACTAATAATATACTATCGTTATTATCGGTCAAACGTTTCAATACATTTCAAAAGTAGTGAAAATAGCAGATCTAGTCAAGCTCACAACAACTGTGTTGTGAGCTGAGTTGAATGCAAGTTGACATTCAGGCTGTTGATGGCATGGGCCGCATGGCCATATAGAGCCCTTTTCCAGAAGAGCCTCAGGCCATGGGCGTACTTACTACATAACCTATAGGTATTTAAAGCAGTCAGACACACACACATGAGTAAATAATACGTCTAAATGTGGGCCAAGGCTTTGTGTCTGGACAGAAAAGTAAAGCTTTTGGGCTATCTTTTAGGCTATCTGTGTCTTTATGTGTAAGGTAACATTTCAGGAAACCACAGTGTTTCAGTGACCTCGTAATACAAGACACAACAACTCCTCCTCTCTTTGTGACATAATAGTGCAGCTTTGGTATAGTTCATGGAACCTGGATGAGAGAATACAAACTTATGACTATAAATTAGGAATCAATACCCAAATGTCTTACAGTGGTGGAATGTAACTAAGTGCATTTACTGAACCTACTGTAAATGGTAAATGGTGCATGTATATAGCGCCTGGCTTTATCCAAGACGCTTTACAGAGATTGTGCATGTATTACGTTCACCCATTCACACACACATTCATACACCGATGCCGGAGGAAACCATGCAAGGCACCAACCTGCTCGGGAGCAATTAGGGATTGGGGGTGGGGGGTGGGTTAGGAGTCTGCTCAAGGACACTTCGACACTAAGTAAAATGTTGAGGTAATGTGTACTTTACTTGAGTATTTCCAATTTCCAATACTTACTTCTACTCCACACTAAACCTCGGATCCAAATATTGCACTTTTACTCCACTACATTTACTATATAGATTGTATTACAAAACATATAGGCTACATTGACCATCCAGCCCTATATACATCTCGGTGATTTGATAATAGCCTACAAGCTCATGCAACGCATTGTTGAGCTTGTAGATCTTCTTTTTTCAAAAGATTGCTATAGGCCTATTTGAAAACTTGAAATAAGAGACATTCTGCCCAATGATCAGTACTTTTACTTTTGGTAATTATAGCCTACATGTTGATGCCAATACTCATGTTTTTATTCAAGTATACATTTTGAATTCTGGAGTTTTACCTGTAACAGAGTATTTCTATATTGCAGTATTGATACTTTTATGTAAAACATTTTTTTCCACCACTGTTGAAATACCTGTGCATTGACCCATCAAAGAGCTGGTACCTGCTTGGGTAAGATCGCATGTCTTAATGGGAAACTCATGATCACAGAAACTATGCACCATTTCAGTTCACACAACAACTATAAGACCCAAGTGAATTCCCACAAATCCTCGTTTAACACTTAGCCTATGATTACGTGGCGGAAAAGTGTAAAATGGAGGCTCCCTGCTGTGGCCTAATCCACTGGTTTTGGTTTTCAACCAGTGGTCCGGGGACCACCAGTGGTCCTTGAGGCAGGCTCAGCTCCAGGATAAAATGACTGAGGGGGGCAGTTGAAAATGGCAAGGGGGGAACACATCATTATTATATACAGTAGTAAAACAATATGCACATACAACTTAAACTGAGGCGGCAGAATTTGCAACCGACGGTGCCAAGCCCCCTCTGACACCCTGTGGCCTGCCTTGAGGGGGTTCCAGGTGGTCCCTGGCCTAAATGATGGAGGGATAACCAAATGGACCCTCTTGAGAGCTTAAAATGAAACCTCATTTTACACTCTCAGGGTCCAAAATGAAACCAAATGGACCCTGATGGGTCCATTTGGTTTCATGTTACGCTCTCAAGAGGGTCCATTTGGTTCTCTCCATCATGTAGGCTAGGGAGAGCGTAAAATGAAACCAAATGGACCTGATTGGTCCATTTGGTTTCATTTTACGCTCTCAAGGGTTAAATTATTGTTGCTACCACATCAATAGCCCTACAGTGGAATTGTGGATAAAACCCTATCCAACCATAAGAAAATATTCTTTAGTTTTGGGTCTGCGAGGCAAAATCTCATCAAATGATGGTCCGTGGCTCAACTGCCAAATACATATTTGGCCTTGATATGAACGTTGAAAACCATTGGCCTAATCTAATGCATAATAAACTATATTCTACATTACATTATAATAATTTAACGTATAGTCTTATAGCCACAGAGTGAATGAACATTGAGCAGGTATAAGAGTTCATTGTCAAGCTCAAGGGCACGCTGGCAGGAAATGTAGTAGCTGATTAGCATAATGTTGGTTCGTTATATTGAAACCTGTGACCTTGTGGTCACTGGCAGTGGTGGAAAAAAGTACTCAACATTTGAGTACTTTTCCCCCCACTGCTAGTAATATTTTACTTAAGTAAAAGTCTGTAATTTAAAATGTACGTGAGTAAAGGTACAAATGTAGCCTAATTGGTATCAAAGTATAGCAGTAGAGAGTATACTCATTATGCAGAATGTCCCATTTCACAAGTTTTCAAATGAAATGTATATAGGGCTGAAGTGGATAATGTATTTCTTCATTTTCACCCATTTTTGGGTCACACCACACTGGAGTAGTAAGTACAACCATGTGGAGCGCCACTGTAGGTCAAGTCAGAACTAAAGCTAACAGGGGTGACTCATTTATTCAGAACATACAAATAAGAAAACAGCCCCACCTAGTGTTTAAAGACTGAGGTTAAAATATGGCCATGGAATTGTTCTGGAGACACCTACAAAACACTGAAAGGATGGATTTTTACTGTTCAAACGTATTTGTATATTGTTGCTGTCGGGCAGAGTTTCTTTTGGAAATGAATGCCATACTTTATTCTCAAAAGTATTTAAAATTGCCGCATCATGATACGATGCATTGTGAGCTTGTAGATTTTCTCTATTTAAAAGGAAATGGGCTTTAGTTTAGTTTAATTTGTAAGGGTCCTGTTTGGGTCCCGGGGAGACCACCAAATGTACAGTAATTTGGGTCTGGAGCTGAAAGGTTTGGCAACCCCTGATCTACGCTCTATCTGGGACATTCAAACAGGACATGATGAACTGCTTCTGCTTGGACTGCACACCACATACATTCCCCTGAGACCCTTCTCCCCACCCTAAATGATGTACTTTACGCCCTTCTCCCCATCCTAAATGATGTACTTTACACCCTTCTCCCCACCCTAAATGATGTACTTTACACCCTTCTCCCCACCCTAAATGATGTACTTTACACCCTTCTCCCCACCCTAAATTATGTACTTTACACCCTTCTCCCCATCCTAAATGATGTACTTTACACCCTTCTCCCCATCCTAAATGATGTACTTTTTTTCCTTTTCTTCTATTTTTTACAACTGGTGAAAAGTATATTTAGTCAAGTACTGTACAATTTTTCGGTCATTCTTTCTTTCTTTCTTTCTTTCTTTTTTTTTTTTTTACTTTACTCGAGTAACCTATAGGCTACTTCCAGTTTTTAATTATTTTACTTTTACTCCACTACATCTCAGAGGAAGATATTGTTTGCAATTACTTTGTAGATTTTGATTATACAAATACATTAACCACAACAAAATTCTCCTATTTTCCTAGATCCTACAAGATCTACAAGTACAGTCAGCGGCCCGTTCTTATATACCTTTTGTGCTTTTAGAATACCAGGCATTTACTTGTAACAGAGTATTTCTACATTGTGGTATTGATACTTTTACATTGTGGTATGAATACATTTCCATCACCATACTTTACACCCTTCTCCACACCCTGGCCTAAATGGTGTGCCATTGAGGAGCGTGTGACCCATCCCATCCTCAGCCCCCTCATCCCTCTTTAAGCCTTCTGCTCTACTTTCCTTTGAATATCATCAATTATATCGTGTGTGTGTGTGTGTGTGTGTGTGTGTGTGTGTGTGTGTGTGTGTGTGTGTGTGTGTGTGTGTGCGTGCGTGCGTGCGTGCGTGCGTGCGTGCGTGCGTGCGTGCGTGCGTGCGTGCGTGCGTGCGTGCGTGCGTGCGTGCGTGCGTGCGTGCGTGCGTGCGTGCGTGCGTGCGTGCGTGCGTGCGTGCGTGCGTTCTCCATCCCACAAGGCCTGATGTCACTGAGCCACACCACACAGCCCTCCGGATAATCACCTTCATTTATCCTCTCCCCAATTTAACAATCACTTCAGCCTCACGCTTCTTCAGTGCTTTTTTTTCCCACCCAGTGATTTTTAGGCTTAGGTTACTGTAGCTTTCGTCCATAGCTCTAATGCCGTTGCATTAGAGCTATGTTACCAATGACTTCCTGGGGGTCCCCGGACCCCACTTTGGGAACCACTGGTGTATGGCATTGGTTCTCAATGCCATACACCCCTAGGCATCCTTGAGGGAGTTCCAGGGGGTCCCCAGCTAAATGAGTTAGGAACCTATACCCTTATGGGTCTATAACTCAGAGAGTGTACAAATGGAACCATTTGCCACTTTGTGGCAAAAGGGCAGGAGCCCAAGCCCCAAAAGCTTGGCATTGAGCTGGAGGTTGATCTGATCTTCCTATACTCCACCTTTCTACTACCACCAGTGGTAGTTCCATTTCTTTCTCTGATGTGTCCACGGCTAGGCCAAATTCAGGTTGGTGACCATGATGGGATAGAATGTTAAATTGTGCATTTAGACAAAATAAATCCATGGAGCAGTGCCCTGTAGGCCAGGTGTAGGCAATCAATGCTGAGGTGTCAAACTGCGCTTAATGCGACACCACATCAGCTATCGCATTGCTATTTTCAAATCACTTGTATACAGTGTATATGCCATTAAATGTGGAATTCTCTATACCAGTTGTTTTCAACCGGTGGTCCGGGGACCACCAGTGGTCCTTGAGGGGGTTACAGGTGGTCCCCAGCAAAATGATGGAGAGCTGTTAACCAAATGGACCCAGGTCCATTCATTTTACACTCTCAGGAGTTAAATTATTGTTAAACATTACTTAGTTTACAAGGAATTAGAGAATGTAAAATAATTGTAATTTTGATCAATGTTTCCCTGTTATCTCTCCTAAGGTACCAACATCAATACAGCATGGAATGGTGGACAAAAGGGACACAGGGAACAACATATTCTAAAGTCTTGGGTCTGAGAGACTAAATGTCATCAAATGGTAGTCCGTGCCCAATACATAATGGACCTTGATATGAAAAGGGTTGAAAAACAGTTTGACAAACAAAAGTTTGACGTTTGTATGAACTTTTGAATTCCTTATTCTCCTTCAAAACTGCTTTAAAAGAGCACTACAGGTGGCTTTGTGGCTGCAATTTGTAACTGGCCCCTGATTATTTTTTGTCTTTAAATGTTGTGATTAATTTAATACACAGGACCCCAATGGAAACAAGCCATAGTGCTTTCTTGGGTTTATCCTTTTAGCATCCTTTTGTATGGAACTGTACCTCTGTGCTTAAAAAAAGAAGAAAAACGGTTAATAAAGTATTCAATAAATAAATCAATCAATCAACAAACCAACCAACCAACCAACCAACCAACCAACCAACCAACCCATCAATCAATCAATCAATCAATCAATCAATCAATCAATGTATGCAAGTGTTCAAACACCAATGTATATCCACTACCTTAGTTCATTTTGTTCAAATGTTACATATGCTATTCTATTTACTTCTAAAATGATGTGATTAAATAGTTTGGATTTTAAATTGTAAAGCATGCTGTTCCTTTCTCCACCAATAGATGTCTCCACAAAACGAGCTTCATTCATTGCTTCCAACAACACACATTTTGCGTAGGCAGGCAGGCTCTATAATCCATAGCCCGGAGGGACGGGCGGACGGTGGCGATGTGAACTGTAGGTAGCCTATATGAAATAGCATTAGAACAGTGTATGTGGGATACCATAGAAGGCCTACTGCAAAGGCACCACTTGTAGGGCAGGAATACAAATAAATGAGTCATTCCACGAAACCGGTACGATTTTCAGTCCATCTTACCTTTTAAGGTGTATTTTATCGATTGAGTCACCAAAATGTATTTTTAAAAGCTTTTTTAATCAATTTAAATGTTGTGTAAAAATTACATGGACTTTATCTTCATATCAGAAATGATCTTGTTTTCTTTCAGTCGGCCTGCCTGCATGCCCTTTATGCCGGCTGGCATGTAGGGCAGTAGACACCCCATATTTTGTCCATTTTTTCATGTCCCCAATGGCCTTCGATGAAAGTGGACTTGAGATATGACATGATATGAAAAATCCATAAATTATGCCATTCACATATAAATCTATCGGTGCTTTATTGCTGGTCATGTTTAGTTTTTGAATAAATAGATGATTAATCATTAAAATAACATTATATAGCTCTGTCCCCCAATTGCACTCAACCCCGTTACACAAGCCATTCTCCCCTCCATAAGAATACTTAACTGGCCCTTTTGTGACATCACGAACATTAAGTGGCATTCTACAAGTCTTCTGAACAACATGCTACAGAAAGAGGCAATCTCACACCTTATTTTACAATGTTTTAGAGTAATTTATACTCTCACATGTGGTCGTAAAGCATAACAGCTCAACTCCGTTACATGGAATAAAGATAGAAAACAATTATTTGTGAAATTTATGTTTGTTATTTCAACATATATCTGATTTTTTAATCAAATGCATGCCATGTTGTCTCTTCTTAATCACCAAAGGTAGTGTATAGTGGCCATCTTCAGTAAAAAATCACAACCCCGTGTATAACGGGGTTGTCACAACCCCGTTATAATTTTCAACCCCGTTATCATATTATTCCATATACAAATACATACAAAAATTAATTGAATGCCTGAGATGGGAAATTATGTTTTTCTGATAGCTAAAGATGCCCTTAATATTGTGGGGTATTCAGAAAAGTAAAACCTTTCGGTCAAATTTTCAACAAAAGAAAATCGTACCGGTTTCGCGGAATGACTCAAATAATAATAATAATAATAATAATAATAATCCTACTATAAATGCGCCACGTCTCTGTCTGTCTGCGTGCGCGTGTGTGTGTGTACGGTTGTAATGCACATAACTCGAGAACCATGGACTTCAACCATCGACTTCACATTCGACTGCAGGGAGTGCAGTGCCCGGTATCGAGTTGGTCGGACCCACGGTTCTTCAGAACCACCCCAAAAGGCTCTGGTCAGCTCTGCCAGTGGGCCTAATCAGCCTAAATCCCCTCACCTATGCAATTAGGTTCCCAAGTTGCATCGCTCTCAAGTAGGCCGGTGGCCAACAGGCACGTACAGGTCTAGTAATAATAAGGGTAATAATAATAATAAATATAGCTGCAAGCAGCGATAAGGCGGGACCAAGAAAGAAGACGACACGCAATAAGAACAATATGCACAAATAAGAGTGACAAGCTGAGTTGTCAGCACCCGGATTCGAACCAACAACCTTGTGGTCCGAAGGAGAGAGCTCTACTGACTGAGCTACACAGAGACACTCAGTGACTACAATGTAAACAGGAAAATGATTCAGTGTGTTTGATAACAATCGTGTGTCCTCGTTTTGGGGATGTCATTATCCATTACTACAGTGTGTTCGCTGTTCATGTTTTCACGTACAAAGTTCTCTTCAACTGGAATTTCGGATAATGGTCCATACATTGTGTGTAGAACGTTTCACGCAAATTGCTCAAAAAACCAGGCAGAAAATCAGGTATAAGCATTCTTCAAACTGCTCAAAATGGCAGAAAATCTGAGGGCGGAGCTTACTTTTCAAAGTGACAGATGTGTTCCCCATGAGTCAAGGAACATGTGGAAACAAGTGCCATGAATTTTGGCCAAACAAAGCATGAGTTAAGCCTGTTCAAAGGTTTCATTTTCAAAAAATTGCTATAGCGCCCCCCTTAGGCCAATTGGAGTAAGACTGCTTCCAGTGCTATTTGACATGACTCTCTACTATACTGTAAAGTGACATAAGCATGACACTGCATGTATGTATTAGAGGCAGAAGAATAATTTTCACAAAACAGCAATTTTCATTGGCTCATAAAAACTTTTTCACTTGTGCTACGATTATTTGTCCGTATAGGTCCAAAGTTCACGTGTAGAAGTTTTCGTGCATTTTCATCAAAGATCCTGGGAGCAGATACATTTGAACTGTTTTTCATATAATTCAAAATGGCGGGTGATCTAAAGGTCAGAGGTCAAAAGTCAGAACACGAAAGTTGTTCAGCATGAGGAGACACTGTGTATCAAAGTGTCATTGCCAACGGTCAAACGGTTCATGAGATATGCACGTTCAAAGTTTGCATTTTCAATTGAGTGCTATAGCGCCACCATTTGGCCAATCGTCATGGGCTTCGCATAGTCACCGTTTGGCATGGCCCTCTACCAGACTACCGCGTTTCGCAAAAAACGACTGCACGGTTCAGTCAGAACAGCTATTTTTGGCGGAAGAAGAAGAAGAAGGAGAAGAAGAAGGAGAAGAAGAAAAATAAACACAAAAACAATAAGTGACCAAGAAGTCACTTTGTGACTTCTTGGTCCCTTAATTAAAAAACGGACAAAAACATTCATTTGGCTGGTTCTTGTCATGAAAATGGTTGAGAATGAATGATCCACTGGTTTAAACTTTAAACAACATACTAAAAGGAAGCAACTATAGTATACTAGTCTATACCGCTAAGCATACATGGCAACACTTCAGCCTATGCATTTCTGCCATTTGAAAATAGCTATTTTAATGTATATAATGTAAAAACTTTTAATAAGACATTAAGCAAAATGACTACTTTTACTTTTAGTACTTTGTTATGTTAATAATTGTGTAATAAATAAATAAATAAATCTGGACTTTTACCTGTAACAGCTAGAGTATTATTGCAGTATTCATATACTTTTACTTTTTGAAGTGATAAAATGTAGTACTTTTTTCCTCCACTGGCTTAAAGTGACAGCCCCCCCAAAACCCGCCTACCCACATGAAAACACGAGCCGACTTGTCTCTGAAGAGGAGGAAGAGGAGGAGGAGGGAGGAGGTGGAGAAGGAGGGACACAACATTACATTGGTGTGTGTGTGTGTGTGTGTGTGTGTGTGTGCAGCCAGCCAGCCAGCATGCTAGTCGTTAGGTTTCGGGGGAAGCGGTAGCAAAGCGTTCAGAACGAATGAAGCAGTGAACCGTTGCGTCTGCAATGATCTCTCTCCGTCTATGTAAAACAAGAACAACAACAACAACAACAACACGTCCTTTAAAGCATATTGTTGTGTAACATCTTCTACTATACCTCCCGGTCCGGTGGGCACAGTCAGAAATTAACGGTTGTTGGCCAACGGTCGCCTCGCCCTCGCCGCGTATACATTCCTCCGTTCCCGATCACTGTCCGTCCGCGTGAAGACGAGAGAGAAGAGCCACAAGTCGCCGCGATGTGATGATGTGATGATGTCGTGTTGTTGTTAATGCTGCTGCGGTGCAAGGTAAGTGTGTCAACTACTGGGATCAACTTAACCCACTTTAGTTTGAAGTGAACCCCCCCAGAATTATTGCCCCATTCTTGTTGTTGAATATTCGGATTATTTTTGCTTGGAGATTGATTTTTTTTTATGTAGAGTGAAATAAAATAACTATGGTCTAGTAATAATGCTGCCATATGGTATGGGGACCCGGCCCCGGGGTCAAGCAGCCTATGTATATATGTGTGTAACTATAGGTGGTTTAAGTGGTTGTAGCTTTTTTCTTGCTGCATAATAACTATATTAGATGTATACAATCTATGATAGTCTCGATCCAAGCCTAAGACTATCACATTATGTATTTTATCGAGTCTAACTCTATAAAATGCATGATAGTCTTGATCCAAGGCTACTGCATGCATATGCTCAATTTTATAATATCCGATAATAGACCTTGGGCTTGAAGCTTTACAACGCGTTGCAGCAGCCAGGTCTTGTTTATTGTCGGTGCTTGGAGATCTGTGTTCTTGTGTTGTGTGCCAAGCGACGCCGAAAAGCTACAAACAACGCAAGCTAGTAGTCAATCGCGCACCTCTTATATTTACGTGTAACGTTATAAGCCTAAATGTGTCTATAAAAAATTACAATGGTGACGCTGGCTGCCCCAAAAACAAATGATCGTGCGACGCGTTTGTTTAGTTTGTAGATCAGTTATTTTGTGGGCAGTTGATATAGTATGTACATTAAGCGTTAGGTGTCTCCTTGGCATTGGGTCGCATACTATATTAGCTCCGTTTGGAACCTAATACTATATATTATTGACCAAGCCAAGCTAGCTCCCTTTTAATCACAATCCCACTGGACAACCGTTGACATGTGTTAGTGTGTGTAACATCAAAACATTGGGGGTTTACAGTGTTATTTCGTCCATAAACTAAGCCAAGCAGAGGCTGAAGAGCAGAAATATGACGTTCTGTATTCCTAACGGCTAGCACCGTTAGGAATTGACTTGAAGACGCCAGCTTGCTCAATGCTTGTCTATTTTTAGGCTATAAGCTCTTTAAGCCCAGGCACAGCCAGCCCATACAATGCAACGCTGCTCTGCTTGCTCAATACTGAGCTGAGGAGGGCCGTGTGTGTGTGTGTGTGATGTATATTCTAATGTAAGCATCAATCAACTGGCCCGTGTTGTCAGTTGACATAACGCTATTTCACGTGCGTGTGCGTGTGCGTGTGTGTGTGTGTGCCTGGCTGCACTTGCACTGGGTGAAAGTCATGGGCAACTTGTCCAGGAGCTCGCTCGCCTCTCTGAGTCCTTTAGAACGTAAACATTGAACATACCTACCTGCATATCAAGTGTCTTTAAATCGTAAGCCTTCTGGGGGCTAATGTTACATTCTAGAAGCCTAGTGCTTTGCCTTTATTTGCTGTGGAGCTCAGAACAGAGAGGGTGACCAGATTACCAAAATATACACACGCATATCTGTCTTATCGATCTGCACTTCTGCAGTGATACTTGGGTTTTGTTTTCTTGACCACAATGTTAAGAATGTAATTTAGATGGCATGCTATTTAAACGGATGCCTAGGTTAATTGGTTAATTGTTTTGATGCTAGGTTCTTGGTATACCTTCGATCCTATAGTTTTGTATTCTAGCCTATGAGGCACTTAACTGTCTCTGCATGCTATGGATGGGATCTCTATCGATCTATCTATCTATCCATTATATCTCTCTATATTGTGTGTTTAGATATAGGATACTGTCTCCTAGTGTGAACTTAATGGACGAGACTGATCCATGTACATGGTTCAAAAGACAGTAATCCAAATATACTGGAAATGCTGTATGAGGAAGTGACTTGCGCTGACACAGTTGGGCGTAATTGCGTTGCGCCGGTGTCAAGGGGCCAAAATGTTAATGCCGTGAATAGATTTTATTGTTGTCAGCGGTTCCAGTTCAGTTGGCAGAGCAAGGCTTCATTGCCAATGCCAAGCATGTCGGACTATGAACAAGCAAAAAGGGCTCATCTCTGACAAGACAAGGGAAGTCAGTGTTTTTTGTACCCGTGTGAGACAATGGCTTTGCTGTAGACAGAGCTGGGATTCAGGCCTAGCTAGCTGCTGCTAGGGCTGGATCCCAGCTTGTGCCTGGCCCAAGCACAACTGTCCCATCTGTCTGTCTGTCAAACCCCCACCTCCACCTCCCCAAAAAAACATTATCACACACTAGCTCTGGCTAATCTACTTCTTCATGAAAAAAAGCCCTTTTTGTATAAATGTTTACTGTAATGTAGAAGTTTGTTGATCAGGCATATATACAGTACGTCAAGTTTTACATTACCATATATATACATACCATATTTAACCCATTAAAACCGGGAAAGCATCTGTGTCATTTTCGATTTTAGCGTTGGCTATTCAAAAATAGCAGATATACAAGCTCACAGCACGTCACTTAGTGCCATGCTGCGAGCTTGTACATTTGCTATTAAAAATAATCAATTGTGAGAACTACTGATTCTCATTCAGACTGCATTTGTAGAATCGACCTCGGGTCTTATTTAACTGAAATCTTTGCTTCTGGATGTCCCTGGCACAACATGATTGAGGGGATCAGACGACGCATTAGTCCGACAACATGGCTTTGTGTGAGCCCAAACCACACCAATGGGTCACCACCATGCAACTCCTTGCAACCTACATGCGAGTAGACGCATGTAGGACGGTGCAAGCAACCACAGTGCCAACCCGCCGCAAACGACGCGACCGCCTAGGGCACCGGGAGTGTGCCACCATGGCATGCGCCACCATGCAGCGATGTGCAACAGGACATATCACATCACTGCGATGAACACTAAAACTGCTGCGTTGCGTCTCGACCCATTGGTGTGGTTTGGGCTTTAGGGTTAGGGACAGGGTGCATATCAATTTGGGGGTCCTTGACATGAACACTGGATGAGTTGAGTTGAATTAACTAACCTAATTCTGTCCCAGGTCTTTGGAAGGCCAGGATAAAACAGCTTTTAGTCTTGCAAGTCCATAATTGGAAACACATGAAGTACTGCTGCCACTCACATGATGCCCCAGTTTCCCTTGGCCTTCAACTGTGTGTTTAGTAAATTTAGGCTACCAGCCCTCAATGTAGCCTACTTTGTAGGTTTCAAGAATAAGGCTGTTTAATCATTAGCCTAAATGGCAGTTTTCAAATACCTGGGCTGTACTGGGTTTCATGGTTGAATGAATAAATACATCAGGCTTTACTGGATTTCACTCAGGCAATTTTTTTGCCTCAAGTTTCTCTGTTAGATCACCAAAAGTATGTTGATGGTAGTTATACTGTAGAGCAGCATATCGTTGCTATCGGGCTGAAACTTTGTACTTCATCCTGCAAGAACTTTGACACACAAGTAGTGTGTAATGCATCGTGCTGTGAGCTTTTAGATTGACTACTTTTGCTATTTTGAAAACAAGTGTCTATGGGTTTTATGCAATGCAAATTATTAACAAGAGCATGTGACTAAATAATAACTCCATTGTTGAAATCCATTGGAACACAGGTCATTGCTTTCCATTTCCTCAAAAGTAAACCGGTTTTGGCCATAATAATTATAATATTATTTATTATTTGTTATTTATTATATATGGTGGCAATGGTGTTTGCATAGATGCCTGACGAAGCCGGATGCACCATGGTGGATTCAAAGTACCCACACAACCTCTGTGTTGGTGGGCAGGGTCTGTGTGGAACTGTAAAAAGGTAATTTTGGTTACAAATACATAAATTATCAGAGAGGATGTTGCTGTGCAGAAAATGAACACAGAGGATTTGACAGTGACACTACTCAAGCTTGCCTCATTCACACCTGAGGTGGGGATCGCCATGTCCGGACGGTATCCGGAGAACTCGCCAGTTTACCAACTCGCCACGATTTAGTGCATTTTAGTTTTCTTCACCTTCATTTAAATTGCATTGAATTGAGAGAGAGAGTATAGTTGTTTAGAGTTAACACTAGAGAAAGTAGGAATGCTAAAAGTTTAAACATCAAAGTACCGAAACAATGTAATTAATTAGTAAACATATCCTGAAATGATAGGCCTACTTATCATTGGTATTCACATACTCACCTTTTTATCATCATCTAGCTGCTAGATTCTAGCAGCTAGATGATGATCAAAAGGTGAGTATGTGAATCAAATTATTTTGTGCAATTAAATGGTCAGCCAGATTCTAGCTGACCATTTAATTGCACAAAATAATTTGATAACTTTGGAAATGAACTATAACATCTGTGGGTTTGACATACTACACTGATGAAGACAGCATATTAGCATAACGATGAAGACATTGATGAAGAATATTCTCTGTGGCGACTTGGTAAACTGGCGAGTTCTCCGGTATTTGTCCGGACTTGTTAAGTGAAACTTTGACCCTCTCATGAATTGTATTGTTTGTCGTGTTTTCACAGGGTGCTAGATTACCATCACATTGAAAGGAGATCATCTTCAAATGAACGTACAATTTTCCATATGATTGGGTGATTTGACTTCAAATCAATATGATGATTTTTTTCAAACTTTAATAAGCGATTATAAAACAAAAGTGGAAATAGCTGATCTACAAGCTGCATCACACATTGTAGATCAACTATTTTCGCAAATGTTTTTTGGACAACTAAATAAGTATAATGCGGGGCTTAAATGAGTAAACCCTGCTTTTTGAAATTCTAAAATGTTTTAAGATAGAGCCCTAAGACGGTTATTGGTTCTAAATATTGGTTTCGATATGTTTTCGGTTAATTGCCAAGCCCTACAACAACTCTAGAGTAGTCTAAATGAACGTGTCTTTCGTTTGGAAGGAGAAACCTATAGTTAATATTATGCTCTCATTTTAACTTGACCTAGATATGTAAATAGTGGAAAGCCACAAGGATGCTATATTAAGGTTGGTTTCAGTGTACACAGTGGTGTAGGCCTAGAGTAATATAATACTAATTCAGGATTTGAATGCAACTTTCACAACTAAAGAAAGCTGTTGGAACTGGAAGTAGCAATGTTGCAAATGCCCTTAACCGGAACCCTAAAGCTGCGTTCAGATCTGGATAGTTAGAGCGGTGCGATTGCAGATTACATACAAAGTCAATGCAAAGAAGAGAAGTGGGGAAAACGGGGCGAGTGGGTGTGGGCGGTGTATTGGTAAATATGCTATAGGCAGTTTCTTAGAAGCATTGAATTAGTTTTTTCCTTGCTTCAATCTGCGCCAGAGACTGTTGAAAGGAAAGTCTTCTGATGACCCCCCCCCCCCCCAAAAAAAAAACAACAACAACAAAAAATGCAATGTCATTGCTGTTTTTTTATTATATTTAAAAAAAAAATTGTTAGACTGCTTTAACACAGTTACTTTGCAGTTCTGAGTGGAGTAGACGAAAGACTGAAGCAGTGGTGCCGTCAGGACATATAAGGTGTGGGGACGACTATTATTGTTGTTATTATTTGGGGGATGGTCAGAATGGTCGCAGGCAAGCATGCAGCCAATACACAACGACGATTGCACAACAACATGGGAACGGTGCTAGAGAGACCACCAGCGCCGGTCGGGAAAAATAAATATATAAATTGACCAGTCATTCCCCAATTGTGCAAACGGGGACATTCAGACCCTTCTGTTCCCAGTTTCAGTTTCAGTTTATTTTATTTATAGTACAAAATCACCCCAGGGGGTCTCTGTGCACTTTACAGCATTAATACATCAAAAAACAAATCAAAGACACAAATAGCATAGCAATAAAAAACATAGTAAAACATGGTAAAATGTGCATAGCTGTATGAATCATAGAGATTAAAACTAGGCGGAACCGTAGTGCATAGAAAAAAGGTGTGTTTTTAGCCTTGACTTGAATATGTCCAGGGAGTGTGCATTTCTGACATCCGGCACCTATATGGACTGAAGACATGAGGTGAAAGGTGCATATTGTAATGTGCTAACCTTCTGTGTAATTCAATACTGTGTCTGCTGCACATAACTTTAGAACAGAGCTGGCTGAAGCTATCTATCAGGATTATCTTAAAGTTTTTCCTCAATTTCGATTAATGAATGATTCTTTAAAACAATAGTAAAAGTAGTAGGGAATCGGGATACATGATTAATCGGTCATCGTATCTGTATCAAAATCTATAACTCTATATCAACTCTATATCAAAATAATATATTGGTTATATATATATATATATATATATATATATATATATATATATATATATATAATTTATTTTTTATTTTTATGTGAAGCTGAAAAAGCCTTTTGTGATGATTATGATGAAGGCTGCAGACTCAATCCATTCTTTAAAAAAAAAGAAAATATAACATTTTCAAGCTGTTTCTGTTGGGATACTGGGCCAAAATGTCAACATGCCTCTTCCTAGTCTTTGGAAGAGGCATTTGCTTTTTCAAATTCAGTGTTTGTTCCTTTTCATCAGAAAGGACAACATTTTGAACTTGTTTTTCTACAGATATTTGACATTGGTAAATATGGTTTATTGACCATAACAGCAATGTTGGCACCGGTAATGTATTGGCCTGAAATGTCACATCAGTGCCTCTCTAGAATTAAGCAGATCTACATGCTATTGTGTTTGTATAGTGACTATTTTCGCAATCTGCTGTTTTTGAAGAGCCAACTTACACAATATGGATAAAGGGGTAAAAATGATTGTGATGCTGACACATCTTCCCGGACGGGACCCCCTGGAACCCCCTCCTCAAGGACCCCTGGGGGTCCCCGGACCTTTTAGAATCTATGATTTATGGGTTCTAAATGTCAGATTTGCTAATGCTATATTGTTTCAGCTAATTGCCCAGCCCTACTCTGAAGTATACATTTCTCATTTGTGCGCTGCACATAACTTTAGAACACAGAGCAGGCAGGCATGAAGGCCTAGTCCTTGGGGGGGGCAGTGCACTGTATGTGCACTGCAGGTCAGGACTAACATGCTAATCACTGGCTCATGAGGCCACAGGTGTGATTCTCATTAGCACACAGCACCTGCCAGCCAAGCACAGTTGTTGTGCTATTCAGCTCCGCTCTCCAGAGCCTAGAAGTGTTCCACTACTAGGCAGAGAGACCTTATGTTATGATTTGTGCCTTCCGTTTTATCCCTTTCTAAATCAATACACATACATATTACACATAGTCTCTTTCTTTTTGAGGACACATCCCTGGCCTGTACATATTGTCCTTGGCGCATATTTTTACTTTGCACTGTGTATATTCTATATCCCAGTTAGCTGGCAGTTACTAAATTATTCACTCTCTATTTCTGCTAGTTTTACTTTTTGTGTATATTCTAGGGGTGTAACTGTACACACACATACACTACACACACACAGTGGTTAGGTTCAGTTTTCAGTTTTGAAGCCACGGTTCATTTATTATTATTTGTCTCGGTACAGTAAGAGGTGGGGGGGCATAAACGGCATAACATAAAATGTCTTTGTTTATTATGATTTTTTGTAAACGAATTTCCCCACCAGCTACTAATAAAATGTGGAACTTTATCAACATTTCACTGGTTGTACTAGTTGTATGAGTGAGTGACAAACACTGCAGCCACATTTTGCCAGAGAAATAAGCAAGCAAATAAGTTCTTTGAAAACAAGCCCATTGCAACCCGAAAAGTACCAATATTTACAAGCAACTTTACAGAAAAACAAGCCCAAAGTCACATACTATAAGCAATTGAGCATACATGGCAACCCTCGTGACAAATAACCCCATTTGAAATGTTGAAAACATGGCATGTTTACGTAAGGGATAATGTATGGTGAGGCAGTCATTGGGGAGGAAACCCCCCAACCCCCCTGACAAGGTGAAGTGGAGGAGCAGTGTTGCCATGTCGGGTTATTATAAGTGACTTTGGACTTCCTTTTCTGTAAAGTTGCTTGTAAATATTGGTGGTTGTGTAGTTGCTTATTTGGGCTTGCTTCCTAGTGTTTCTCAAACATGTTCATGTCAAGGACCGCCATGCATTTCTCTGCGGACCCCATCTGAAAATATTTTCTGCCAGGGATCCCCATACCAGATTTGTGTTCATTTTTTTAAATATATATATATATATTTCCATTTAATAAAAATCTCTTTCCAGGATTTGGGGGAAAATAGCAGATCGGCTACTTTCAAATAGCTGACGAATATTAGATTGAAATAGTTCATTTATGGAGTGGCTTCTTTTTTCTTTTTTTTTCATAGACCTTGTCACTTATTTCTGCCACAAAATCTGGCAACACAGCGGAGGAGCCTCCTATCACACAGAGTAAACAGGCAGAGCAGCAGTCGCTTATAGAAAACAGCAGTCTGTTATCAACTAGTAACAGACTGTTACTACTAGACTGCAGCATGCCTTTTCTTTTAATGACCGTTAACAATCAAGCATACTAGCTGTGTAAACTAATGGCGATGATCTAGGGAGTGTGTAATGCAACAGTAAAGCCTGATTTATACTTGGTACCGTAAGAGCTCGCTGGTGTCTTGCACGGAAAATGGCAAGCTTACAACGCATTGCTGTGACATGATGCACAACCAAGACCAGACACACAGTTGTTGGAGTCTTATGCCTTATCCCTAACCTTTGAAAAACATTCAAAACAAAAGCCTATTTTCACTATTTTAAAACTTTTACTTTTCAAATTATTAAATAAGGCCTAAGATTAGGTAAGATGGGGCCAATTTGTGCATTTGGTACACCAGTTTGTCACAGACTCCTGCCAGTCACTTTTCCTTGAAGATTGATGGCTCAAGCCCAAGTCGACCCAAGTGATTAAATTGGTTCAATTCAATGGTTGCTTGCGTCTACATGTGTCTACTACATGTGTCTACTACATGTGTCTACTACATGTGTCTACTTGTAACTATTTGGTTGCAAGGAGTTGCATGGTGACCCATTGGTGGGGTTTGGGCTTTAGACTATGCAGGGTAACCCAGGACCTTCTAGAACCTGAAGTTCAGTGATGTTTTTGTTTGCATTATAATCAGAAGAATCATCCATTAAGAGAGAGGTACATCATGAAAACAAACCTTGTAAAAGAAGCAAAAATAGCTGGTTTAATACATTTTGCTAATAAAACGCCCTGCATAACATGCGTTTCAAGCTTTTTGGGGATCTGCTACTTTTACTATTTTCGAATTTGAACCCTGAAAAGTAACAGTTTTGTACATGAGGTTTCCACGCGACCGAGACGAAATCCAGAACCTGTGAAATACTTTAAATGGCACAGCACGGTTCACTTGGTTCTTGTGGTGGAAAAGAGCCACAAGCCAAGCCACTTGAACATGGTGCAGTTGGTTGATAACAGTAGTAGCCTGTCAGTAGTGTTGAATTGTTTAGTCTTTTGAGTACAATTCCATTTAGATTTAGTCATATGTTCGACTAAAATATCCTACAGTTTTTAGTCAACTAAATCTACAGTTGATTTAGTCGGAAACAAATTATTTCGGCAGGCCTTGATGTTGTCGCAAATCTCGCAATGGCTGATTTTACACATTGCATGCTGAAAATGGCTATTTTCAGCATGCAACCAAGCATACAATGACTTGTATTTTAGTTATACTGGATCTCTTCTCCACTAGTCCCTTCCTGACATTTTAGTCAGTATATTACTATATTTAGTTTTTGGTTTCAGTCATCATAGCTTAGTTTTTATTTAGTTTGTCAGTGCAAAAAGGTATTCGGCGAACATTTTTCGCCATAGTTTTAGTCGTCAACGGAATCAACCCTGCTGTCCCACGTGTCTGTTCCTGTGCTATTCTTCTATCATGTTGAACTTTTGTCTGGTTGTCGGCCAAGATTACGTGTGGTGATCCTTCCCCTGAGGTCAGTGAAGTGCTTCTGATATCGCTAATCAGGCAGACGCCGTTATGCAACATGCAGCATGCTGCACTGCTTGGTTCTCAGGCTTTTCATCATGTCAAATTGATTCTGCAATTGGCCATGGAACACAAAAGGATTTTGAGCCTGTTAGATCGGTTATTTTTGAATAGCCAAAGTATAACCGAAGTTTAAAACATGGTTAAAAGTGGTTATTGGTTAGGGGGGCAGGTGGCACAGTTGGTAGTGCTGTCGCGTCACAGCCAGAAGGACCCGTGTTCGATTCCCGCTCGGGACGCTGTGGGTGCTGGCGGCGTGTTTCCTCCTCCGCTTCATCAGTGCCCATACCCGAGGCGGGGTTGGCGAAAGGTCCTTTTTGAGTTTGCATGTTCTCCTGTCTCCATGTCCCCTAGGGTAGGTACCCTCACAAAAAACATGCAGTAATCCTGGTCTCTAAACTGCCTCCCCCTGGCCAGCCGGGGCGCCTGATGGAGGGGAAAGGAACTGGTTGGAATAACGTTTTCCTTCCACGCGCTACGTCCAACCAGGGAAACTCCCCCCTGTCAGGTGTAAAGGAGCAACTTGGACACTCAGGCATGAAGGAAGCATGAGTTCAAGTCTGTTGCTCTCCCATGTCCCCCATATATGGGGGCTAGGTTGGCGGAGGGTGTGTAGAACCCAGGATCACATTAGAGAATTGACACAGGGGTGACAAATGGGTTACAAAATCGTGGGATAAAAATTAAAGTCGTTATTTTCACATCAACATAAGTTTTCAGAAAAATTTAGAACAGTGGTTTAGAAGAGTGGTGCTCAAAAATAGCAGAAACAAACTCAGTGTGTCACCCGCGTCATCTTCTGGGGTACTCCCTGGCGCAAAACCTTTTCAGATGGGGGGGTCCGCGGCCAAATACTGCGTGTCACTATTCAGATTGGAAGATGCAGATGTGATATAAATATAAACCATCATAAAGTTATTTAGGTGGAGAAGGGGCCTGAGTGTGATGTATTAACAGATTTCTCTTGTTCCACTGGAACCCCATTCAACGACCACCTGGGGTCCCCAGACCCCACTTTGAGAACCACCGCAGCATGTCATAAACATTGACGACGTCAGACATTAGAGCTAATAGATGAATGATTAGTGCTACGCTGTAGCTGTCCTTTTGTGAAAGTGAAACATGAATGAATGTACTCTGCTGCTGTTATCGAGTACAGTACTAGGACAGGGCTATATGACATCGAATCAATATCACCATTATTTCAAACTTTGAGATAAATGGATTTAAAAAAGAATCTGTTCTGCTGGAGGTGGAGAGAGGGCTGACTTTTGACTTCCGGTTATTTCCTGTTTACTCGATCTCCTAGCAACCCAGAACTATTCAGATGGTGGCGACCAGCACAATCTAAACCAAAAATAAAATAAAAATCGTGTGAAGTGAGGGGTGTTCTTAGCAGCATACATCAGCCAATCAAATCATCACATTTCGTGCTACAAACACATGCTACAAAAACAAACACATGCTCAAACACACCCCTCAAAAAAACAAACGCGTGAAAACATGTGATTGGCAATCCACAACCTCACAATGAGTTGCGTCACGAGGTGAGCTTGTAGATCTGCTATTTCCACTATTTGTTTTTAAATGGTCAGCTCCGTTGTGAGTGTGTAGATGGGCTATTTTCACCATAGCACAATGCAGGGTAGAGTCGTTAATCTGACTAATCTATTCAATTGATTCGAAAATATCTATTAGAATCCTTCACGTCAATCCATTATCAATGTCAAAGAATTTAACCTACATCAGCAAGATGAAAACAGTTATTTGTTGATTTTGTTCTAATTATCGGCTTTGATATATTTTCAGGCAGCCGTATCTCATCTAAGCCCTACACTGAACTCAGTGACCAGGGATACTTTTTTTTTAACCCCCTCTCCCTGCACACGTCGTTGCACAGGTTGTGAACTTTGAAAATGCCATTATGTAGATCAAATCTAGGCTACATCTATGTGAAGATTTTTATACAGATTCATGCCGTACCACTCTCTTAACAAACAGGCATGGCCCTTTTCATATCCGACATCAAACAATGTGTAATGTGTCTCTTTTCCTGTGTGTGCGTGTGCGCGGCTGGGGCAGTCATGTAGGAACACTGTGTGAATGAATGGAGGAGACGGTTTTAATCTTTTATTGAGGAACTATAATACTGGTTGGGGTTAATGGTGTCACAAGCTGTTACCATCATTAGTTGACTCATGCAGAAGATGCAAACCTGCGAAGAAAAGGGCTTCATGTCAAAAGAACTGCAGTTATTTGACCCTGAATAACTCTGAAAAGCCACATCGTTCTGTCAACTCGATCTCTGTCGGCTGTTTGCACAGATGACATCATCTGGTACTTTTATAAATGACCTCAGTTGCTTATTTTACTTTAGTCGCACAGCTTACATGCAGTTCAAACACGTAAATATATGCAGTTACAACTCGTATAACTAACTAACTATTAACTAACTAACTATTTCTACAAAGGTTGTAACATGGCCTTATCAAACAAAGTTATGGATGATGTAATTAGGAGGGAGTTTAACAAGACATCCAAAAACATTTTCATATCCTATATTGCTATGTCTTCAAGATAAGATGCTGAAACCAAAGCCTGGCAGTTTGTAACTCTCTGAGCCCATGGCTCAGTATACATTAAACGTAAGCAGCTACATGCATCATTGCGTCTTTGCAATGTCATGTCGCTGGCTTCCATTGACAATGAATGGTAGACTGCCTTGTTTAATCTGCCCTTGTGAACGCAACATATGATCTAATTCCTGAAATCAGACTGAACCGTAAGCTAACACTCTGCTGGCAAACAGTAGGCTATCATTTGAACCTTTAGCACCTGTTTTTGATTGATTGAAGAATTTATTAACAGTTTGCAGAATTACAGTACATTTCAAGCACAAACTCAATACAAAGGCTGTTAACTGTGAGTGGACGACCCAATTAAGCATTACACTTGTTTCCAACAGGGTCCACCATGTTCAAATCATCAAAACATTTAGAGACGTACAAATAGACACTTCTATAGACAGAACAGGAATTCATCAAAAAAGAATTCATCAAAAAGGAGGTAAAAAGGGAAAAGAAAAATATACAGTGAGGGGAAAAAAAGGGGGGGGCGGGGGGGGGGATTCACGTTCAGCTCCGTTAAATTGTTTGTTTTCCTTGGAGGAGCTGCGTTGGGTCCCCAAGTCGGCTCCGTGGCCGTACCTTGAGTTGGCTGTGTGGCCGTGACCATCTCTTGTGTTGTCCTTGCGTTGGGTCCCCAAGTTGGCTCAGTGCCATACCTTGAGTTGGCTGTGTGGCCGCGACCGTCTCTTGTGTTGTCATTGCGTTCGTGTTTGAGGGATTCCGATTTTACAGGGGCCAGTTTCGAATTGCAGCCGTCCGTAGGTGCCCTTTGAGAGCGGTTTTGAAAGAGTCAAGGGATTCGCATGTCTTAATGACAGTTGGTAGGGCGTTCCACATTTTAGTGGCATAGGAGCGAAAAGAATTTAGTCCCTTGTTTGTGCCGAATCTGGGTTGTACATGGTTCGTTGCACTCCCTCTGGTGTTGTGGGTGTGGACTTCGTTAACATTAAGGAAGTATCTAGACAGGTACATGGGTATCTTGGTGGTGTATCGAATCTTGTGGACCAGACCCATTGCAAGATGCTGTACTCTGTCGTCGACCCTAAGCCATTCCAGCCTGTCGAAGTGGGCAGGGGTGAGGTGGGTTCGGGGGGCTAGATCAAGTAGGAGCCTGACCAGTTTGTTTTGGGAAGTCTGGAGCCTGGTTTTAAGGGCCTTTGAGGTGCTGTGGTACCAGGAGGTGCATGCATAGTCAAAGAAACCCTGTACAAGGGCTCCTGTTAAGGTCTTCAAGGTGTTTTTGTTGACCAGTGAGGAGATCCTGTAGAGGAATCTTGTTCTATGGTTGACTTTTTTGATTACGTTGGTGGCCATTTTATCACCGGAAAGATTAGCCTCCAGGATGGAACCTAGGTAGGTAATTTCATCTTTACGTGTGATAACATTGTCACCCACTCTAACCAAGAAGCCATTTGCCTTGCTGAGATTACTAATAGAGCCAAAGAGAATGGATTCAGTTTTTCCCAGGTGTAAAGATAGTTTGTTATCAGCGAGCCAGGTGCAGATTCTACCGAGTTCAGAGCTGAGGGCATTTTCAACCTGCAGTTTGTCCCTGTCCGAGACCAGCAGTGCTGAGTCATCTGCGAACAGGAACAAGTTGCAGTCACAGGCTGAAGTCATGTCGTTTACATATATTAGGAACAGTAGAGGCCCTAGTATGCTTCCTTGTGGAACGCCACAGCTCACTGGGAGGGGGGGGGACAGTGTTCCGTTCACTTCCACCATCTGTTCTCTCCCCTCCAGGTAGGATTGCATCCAGCTCACTGATGTGCTATCGAAACCAATTGCTTTTAGCTTGTTAACCAGTATGGAGTGGTTCACGGTGTCAAAAGCCTTTTGGAGGTCCAGCATGACCATGCCGCAGTATTTGCCAGCGTCCACCTCTTGTTTGATGTGGTCGCTCAAATAGAGGAGGCATGTGTCAGTGGAGTGGGATGTTCTGAAGCCAGATTGGAACTCGTACAATAATTTATTAGTGGCAAGATACTTTTCAACCTGTTCATAGACTATTTTTTCCATCACTTTCGAGATGGAACTAAGAATAGAAATAGGGCGGTAGTTGCCGGGGTCTAATTTACTCCCTTTCTTGTGCAAGGGGGTTACTTTGGCCAGTTTGAAATCTTGGGGGACCTGTCCCTGTTTGATGGAGAGGTTTACTATGTGGGTGATGATTGGAGCTATAGAGATGGCTGAGTCTCTGAGAAATTTGGAGGGAATGTTGTCATGTCCTGTGGCCTTGTGGGGTTGGAGGGCACTCAGTTTCTTAATTACCTCATCAGTTGTTACCATAACTAGTTTAAAATCGTCTTTACAAACACCTAGGTTTTTGTAGAAGGTTGTAATGTGCTCTACACCAAAGAGCCCAGAGTGGGAGGGCAGTTTGTTAACCAGAGTTGTTGATATGTTTGTAAAGAAGATATTCAAGTAGTTGGCCACATCAAGGTTGTCAGTGATGAGAGTGTTGTCAGATTTGATGTTTATGTTCGAAAATCTGGTTTTTAGTTTCTGACCATAGCTTAGTTGATTGTTTAGTAGCTTCCAGAGCTCATGAGGATTGTTTTTGTTTTCCTCAGCTTTATCATTAATGAAGTTACTTTTAGCTGATTTGGTCATGGCAGTTACACTGTTTCGTAGTTTGATTCGTTGTGTATTTAGGTTGTTCAAACGAGCTTGGCGAACACTGTCGAAGCGCTTGGCTAGCTTTGACTTGCATTTTAGAACTTCAGAGCATTTTTTGTCTCTGGCTTTCATTGCAGCCAGTATGTCCGAATTCATCCATGGTTCCGAGCGGGTTTTGCCCCTGGTGGTTCTCAAAGGAGCCATGTTGTTCAGTACTGATGTAAATTTGGTTTTGAAGCCAAGCCAAGCTTCTTCGACATGTGTGCTTTTAAGCTCATCGGACCAATCCAGACTCTCCAATACTTGGTTAAAGACCTCACTAGAGTAGGTTTTGAGGTCCCTTGATATGACTGTTTTGTGGCAGCCGGTCTTAAGTTTTTGTATTTTGCGGGTACAGAATATCATAAAATGATCACTAAGCCCACATACAATAACCCCTTTCTTGGAGATTCTGGATTTGTCCGAGGACAGAATGAGATCAATGACAGTTTGAGTAGAATCACACACTCTAGTGGGTTGGGTAATTAGCTGACTGACACTATGTAGATCACAGAACTTACTGAATGACTTAAACACAGGTGCTTCCTTTCGTTGCATGTCTGTATTGTAGTCGCCAATCAGGATTTTCTCTACACATTCCTCCTCAGCTAAGCACCCCTCAAGTATATCATAGAACCCATGTTGGTCAGGCGGTCTGTAGACGGTGCCCACTAATACTGATTTAGCTTTTTTGAAAATTAATTCAACCCACACAGTTTCAATTTCATCATGCTGTAAGTCAGTACGAGTAACATATTCAGTGTCTTTGTGAATATACATACACACGCCACCACCATGCCTGTTTCTGTCGTTTCTGATCAAAGAATAGTTCTCTATTTCAACTTCTGGGTCTTTGGTTGACTCATCAAGTTTGGTTTCAGAGAAGCTAATGATGTTCGCCTTACCGCATTGAAACATATGCCTGATTTCAGCCATTTTGGGTCCAATGCTGTTGACGTTCAGGTGAAAGATATGAAGTCCGTTGGCTCCGACTATGGTGCTTATTTCCTCCATGGCGAAATAGGGGAGCGGAGGGCCATTGTTGATGTCTGTAGAAGCCGCGGGGTGCCGTGGGGGGAGGGTGGGGGGTGCGTGGGGGTCGTCGTGGGGTGGCGGGAGTGGGGGATGGGGTCCCTCGTCCAGGTTTGTTGAGGGCGCTGGTGGGGCCGATTGAGCCATGGTGTCGACCGGAGAAACAGCAGAAATAGCAGGTAAAGTATCACGGTGTCCGTCTCCAGCCGCTTTGTCCCCCTTGGTTGGATGTGGAGACTCTTCACGCCTGTAGATGGTGGTGTTGTCCGTGTCTTTTGCCTCGACTGCCGCCGATGTAGGATTATTCCGCCTGCTGTTGTCTGGGACGCGCTCGGCTCTTGCGAATGTATTATTCACAGCCGGGACATCAGCGTGTATATCCAGCATGGGTGTGCAGGTTGGCTGGTGGTGAGGAATGATGCTAGTGGTGTTGTTGTTGTTGTTGGTCGTCGCCTGGCTGGTCGGCATTGGTGTTGTTGAGTCGATGGGGGTTCCTTTGTTCTCTCCGGTTTCTTGTTCACTCCGGAGTAGTCTTGTCATTTGTCGTGTGTTCACGGGACCAGGGTTACTTTCAATGTCGCCAGACAGTAACAAAATAATGAGAAAGAAAGATCTCTTCCCTTTGCTAAGCTGGAGCTTGTCTCTTCGGGCCAACAAGGACTGAATAGCCCATATTCCGTGTCCAGGACGCTTTCCATTGTTCACGTTGCTTTCGTCACTGACCAGGTAAAAGTCGCTGTGAGAATCCGGTTGAAAATCCTCTTTTGCGGTTTTGTTTTTCTCCATTTCACCTCGATGTAATCCCCTTGGTATATTAAGATAGGAATCCGTACACCATAGGAGGAGAAAGAGAAAATGTGGAAAAAACCGTGACTTTGAGTCAGAAGACGCGCACGAGCGAGAGAAAACACGTCTTGCCATGGTGCCTCTGCACCACTCAATCCTTCTCACCCAGATGATCGTGTGGTGTGTTGTGAAGGCCAAACAATCCAGGTCAAAAACAACTTACACAGAACAATATGCGTACTGTAAAAATAAACCACAATGTACAGTATGTACTGTTAAAAAAACCCACACAGAACAATATATGGTACTATAACGTCCTTGCACAAACTTGTTCAAGAATCACCCTAGTCATATGGCCCTAGTCTTGAACACATTTTCACCTGTCAGGTGGAAACCTCATGTGTCCCAAACTGTTCAAAAATAGAATAAAGTAGCAGATCGACAAGCTTGCAGAGTGTGGTGGGTGCAGACTTCTGCGGTGCGGCGTGTCATTGCTTAGGAGGCAGCCAATCATGACTAGGTCGCTACTACGCGATTGGCTACACGAGTTATTCAGACTCCCATTGGCTTAGGTGGCGGGGGTCAGACTCCCATTGGCATAGGGGGCAGCCAATCATGACTAGGTCGCTTATATTTCATGAGCTGTTGTATGCCAGGTTTTCGCCTGGCAAAAGAAACACACAAAGTTAGAATGTGGAGAGAAGAGGTTTCCGCCCGACAGCGACGATGTACAGTTGGCTCTCGGCCAGTGGGGAAGTGTAACACAAACAACAAGGCTGGAAAGTACAGTAATCTTGTTTAAAAAAAAATAGAGTACGTAGCACAGATGTGTCAAGAAAGTTCAAAACAAAGTGACAGTGCTCATGTTCATAGGCCAGTACCTTTTGGTCCTCTGTCAAAACACAAGCAATATAATCGGTGACGTGCTGCACATTCCAAGCATTTCTATTCGTCTCCTCCACCGTCTGCAGCTAAAGCATCTCTCAGTCCAGTATCTTTTCCCCCAAAACAGTTTTTGTTTTCAACAAAAGACAGCCTGTCCTACGCTGGCCAGTGTTGAGTTTGTCGACTAAAACTATGGCAAAAAGCGTTTGTCGAACTTTTTTCCACCCACAAATTGTAAATTAATCTAAGATATGATGACTAAAACTAAGTCTAACTAATGGAGAAGAGATCCAGTAGAACTAAAAGACAAGTCATTTCACGTTTGGTTGCACTCAGGTGTTGCGCTTTGACAATAGCAGATCTACTGTGAGCTATTTTCAGCATACAATGTGTAGAATCAGGCCCGATGACGCCATCCATTCCAGGCCTGCCAAAATACATTTTAGTCTTTAGTCGACAAAATTGTAGATGCAGTGGAAACTTTAGTCAAAATCAACACTGATGCTGGCTTCTGAACATATTAGACAGTATCCGGTGTCAGTTGTACTCAAAATATACTCTCATTTAACAAAGCAAAAGTACTCAAATGTTTCAAAATGTGTAAAACCTTTAAAAAAGAATGGCAGATCTACATGCCTACAGTAGATCTGCCATTTTCAAAATGGAGCTTAAAAGTAGTGGACATTTTTGAAATCATAATAATATAACAACCCACAAATCAAGGTTCAAGGTTGTACTTTATTGTTACATCTTGTGTACAGGTACATAAGAGTAAAACTTATTTTAGTTTTGGCTTCCACAAATGGGTCCCAATCCAGACTTTGGGAAGGTATTTAGGCCTGCCCTGTACTCCAATTATTTAAAGATAGGACCCGGACCGAACCACAAGCACAACCATCTCCGGACTCTGAGCAAATTATGCTTTTCATAATGCTGTTTGTATAATATTTTAGCCCATTATCTATCTTTGTATCCACTGTATGCAGCTGTTTGTGTGTTGTGCCACTGATTCACTGTGTGTGATTTGTTTTGCTCCAAAAGACGGTACTTATTGGGGTCATGAGTTTACAATCATGCTTACTTTCGGTTTTAGCTGCCGGTATTTTTAGTCATTGCATCAGCATAATTAAAACCTTAATAACAAGACTAATAATAAGGGAATAAAATAAATCAAACGGTAGCAGCATACAAACAGTCATATACGTTAGTTGTAGGTATAAACAGACCTTTGTCTCATGTAAAATCTTTCTGAGTTTTAAGATTTGTATTTCCAGTAACGTCAATGAAAATCTAGTTCATTTCCTGCCATTGGGAGGATATCATGTTGACTACATTTCCACAGGATGTTCACCAAACCACTGAGGTTAGTCTTAGTTTCGGATTTTCTAAATGTGAAGTACTGTATATGTTCTGCAGTGCAGTGGATCTCAAGCGTTTTCATGTCGAGGACCCCCAGATTCATTTGTATTTGGCCGCAGGCCCATCATCTGAAAATATTTTGTGCCAGGCAGCCCCGCACAAGATTTTATTGGCTTTTGTTTCAAGAATATTAAAAATTATATCATGATTTATGAATCTTTTAGTTTTTTAACCAGCTCAGTGGCCTTGTGGTTAGAGTGTCCGCCCTGAGACTGGGAGGTCGGGGTTCAATCCCCGGCCGGGTCATACCAAAGACTGGGGGACACCACCCAGTGCGTCCCTGCTTGACACTCGGCATCAAGGGTTGGATTGGGGGTAAGTCCCTGTGACATACTAGCGTCATGTTCAGGGGGTGTACTTGTACATCAAGCTGCCTCACGCTACAGAAACAGGAGATGGGCTCCTCCTCATGGCTCGGCAAGGCTACTTACTTACAAGCTCGCTTCGCAACGCACTGAGTGTGTAGATCATCTATTTTCAAATAGCCCATGTACGTGTGTGTGTGTGTGTGTGTGTGTAATTGTATATATATATATATATATATATATATATATATATACACATGTGTGTGTATGTATTATGTAATGTGTATATATATATATATATATATATATATATATACACATTACATAATACATACACACACACACACACACAGTTAAAGTGTTTAAACTGATTCTGCAGCTATATAAACCCGTTTAGACATAAGGCCGATTCTAAAAAAAAAACACCTTCAAAATCCTGAAAAACTTCAACTTCAAATATTTATTCAGGAATTACGGGTAAATCCCCGGACCCCACTTTGAGAACCAGTGCTGTAATATAACCAGAGCATGGTTTTCATTCTCATTTAGTCAAGGTGCTGTTAAATTGTCACCCTGGTACCTTTTAATGGACACCAGCCGTACATCAACGTAAATATTTGCCTTGCATTGTCTACATGTATGGCATTCTGAAGGCAGGTTGTAAGTGATACAGGTGAGCCTGATATGTTCACCCATAGTTGGTCTCAAAAGATGGAGTTCTGTAATGGGAGAACACTGTTTCAAATGAAGCTTTGTCAAAGGGAAAGGCCTACACCCAAAGGGGGCCAGCGGAAAGGCAAACAAAGGATGCCCTTGAAAGAGTTTCTTTTGAGAGAGTGTGCTTTACTAGTTTCATTTTTTTGACATCGCTGTCATTGTTTGTTTGGTTATGCAAGGTTGGTTGCCACGTGGCTGTAGTTTATACAACATTTCCGGCCTATTTATCAGAAAAAAAACACTGGGCTGGTTGATATGTCTGAAAGATCAGTATCACGATTCTTTCAAACTTTTGCCTTGATTATGATTGAAGAGTTATTAATAATTATTATATATTTTGTTTTAAGTGAAAATGGCAGTTCCAACAAATCAAATGCTATTCAAATGAAAACAAGGACAATAGTAGACCATTCTTTTAAACCTGAGAATTTCTCAAGTAAGTGTTAATTTCAACAAACTGGGGGGGGGGGGGGAATTGAGATTAGCCGTTTGATTTATCGGGTGTAAAAACAACACGTGTACCAGAGCTGGGAAAGGATAAAGTTGCAAGGAGGGATCAAGAGCACAGAGATAACGTGTTTGTGTGTG
Source organism: Electrona antarctica (assembly GCF_951216825.1). Lineage (NCBI taxonomy): Eukaryota > Metazoa > Chordata > Actinopteri > Myctophiformes > Myctophidae > Electrona > Electrona antarctica. The sequence goes on along the minus strand of NC_136791.1, from coordinate 19,368,157 downwards.
TTTGTGTGTGTGTGTATGTGTGTGTGGGGGTGGTGGGGGTGGGGTGGAAGGAACGGGAGACGTGGGAGAACTGGTTTCTGTTCAGGGAAGTTAGTTCATTGCTATTTTTTTCCTCCTCTCCTCTCCCAGTCACATGTTCCTAGAGCAGGTTAGAGAGAGATGAAGAGGAAGTGACTGAGCCACCAGAGCAGTTGTAACCAAATGTTTTAGCTCGAGACCCAAAAGAGAAAAGGTTTGCCCGGGACCGTAACTGGTGAACATTAGCAGATCTACAAGCTCACAACGTGCCTCGAAGCCGCAGCTTCGCGGCTATTTTCTTTCTTTCTTTTTTTTTTAAATAACCTTTTTATTGAATTTTTATGTTTTCACATAAAGATGAATGAAAGGTATACATTATAAGCACAATACAATAAAACAGACAAGAAAAACAAAAAGCACAGAAACAAAACAAAACAAACAAACAAAAGAAAATGGCGAGCAGCACACACACACAATAGTCAGTTATTCATTAGGGAAAAATATATAAATACAAATATATACACAATACACATATAAATATATACATACACAACTATTTTCTTTTTTTTAAATAATTATTATCCCACGATTTTGTAACCCATTTTTCACCCCTGTGCCAATTATCTAATGTGATCCTGGGCTCTACACACCCTCCGCCAACCTAGTCCCCATATATGGGGGACATGGGGAGAGCAACGGACTTGAACTCATGCTTCCTTCATGCCTGAGTGTCCAAGTTGCTCCTTTACACCTGACAGGGGGGAGTTTCCCTGGTTGGACGTAGCGCGTGGAAGGAACACGTTATTCCAACCAGTTCCTTTCCCCTCCATCAGGCGCCCCGGCTGGCCAGGGGGAGGCAGTTTAGAGACCAGGATTACTGCATGTTTTTTGTGAGGGTACCTACCCTATAGTAGGGATGCCAGAAAGTGACCATCAGCCAAATCGAATATTCGACAGCTCTGCCGATTAATAATCGATTAATATGCATTATATGCTAGTTACTGCCATTAAGGATGGAAAATGAAATCCATTTCGATTTGGGGTAAAGTAGTTTCATAAGGGGCTGGTATGAAGTACTAGGAGGAAACACGCCACCAGCACCCACAGCGTCCCGAGCGGGAATCGAACCCAGGACCTTCTAGCTGTGAGGCGACAGCACTACTAACTGTGCCACCGTGCCCCTTTCGCGGCTATTTTCACTACTTCTTTAACATGTTATCTAATTTATGAAATTTCATTGATTTGTCTTTGATTTGTTCATGAAAGTACTGGGAAAAGAAAGCATTGAATATTGTTAATTCATGAAAGTTTTTTTTTTTAATCTTCTGAAATTATAATAATTGAAAACTGAATCTAGGAAACAAAACGTATAGCGACCCATACAAATGGGTCCGCAATCCACAAATGAGTCCTGACCCACTTTTGGACTGAGGACTGAAGGGGTTAACGGTTAAGACGCGTTGGCAGGCGAGGCCACAGGTAATTATTAAGCAGGTGGTGGAAAGTAACTAAGTACATTTACTCCAGTACTGCTGCGTGGCTTTGAGGGACTTTACTTTAGCGTTTGCGTCGCGCGATGCCTTCCTACTCCGCTACATCAAATGTTACTGTGTGTACTTATTCGACAGCAATAATTTGAAAACTTTAGTTACAAGTTACTTTGCAGAGTTTTTGTTATGAACACAAAACCTGTATTCTATGCTTCAGATATTCCAAATTAGCCTGGAACGCATCTGTGTCACCTTAGCTTTTAACCACTTTAACCATTATTTTAAATGTTAGCTATTGCAAATGAGCAGATATACAAGCTCATTTGGTGCCGCGCTATGAGCTTGTAGATCTGCTATTTTTTAAAGATCGTGAAAATGTGTCAATCTTTTTACTCAAATCTTTGCTTCTGGGAGGCCCCTGGTGCAAAATATTTTCAGATGGGGGTCCGTGGCCAAAATACAGACAATTCTGGGGGTCCTTGACATGAAAAGGTTTGAGCACCGCTGATACGTTTTTTCCGAAAACTGTCAGGATTTGGAAGACATTTTGTAGAAACTGGTCTCGGGTCTCAATGGGTTAAGTACATTTGATGCCAAGTAGCCTCCACCTCTGGTACAGACATGTGGCCACAGGTAATGATTAAGCCAGTAGAACAGGTATTTTGTAACCTTGCCTAATGCCTACATGTGTAACGGTCGGGCCAGCATGGTTCTGTTATGTGTGTTCTAGACTCTCTGTAGAGAGTGTGTGTGTACATCTGGGCCTCTGTTGAATTTTACAGTTTTTGAGTGGTGCAACCACTCCCTTACGGAGCTGTGTGGGTGGCTGGCTGGGTGGGTGGCTGGCTGGGTGGGTCTGAGCACGAAAACAGCATGGTTGTTTTTCACCACCTGTGCGCAACCAAACACACACACATATTAACTGTATATATGATTTCGGGTGTGCCAGTACAGTGACAGTACAGTACAGGGTACAGTAGAGGGACCCCCACACAGTAACTCTGTCATTTCTCTACCATTTCGGATGCGAGGCAGCACACTGGAACTGGCCCGGCCCCTGGGCACGCTCCTGGGGGTCTGGAACTTTCGGGGACCCCCCCCCCCCCCCCCCCCCCGGGGACCCCCACACAGAGTTGCACCACTCACTGCATATTCTTTTTTTCTAAGAAAGTACAGGATAGGATATCCCTCTCATCATTCCAAAGAGTATGAGAGGGAGAGTCAGATGATTTCCAATTCATGGAGATTAGTCTGTGGGTTTAGCCGTTGTGAGTGAGTCACCGGGTCGGTGCCATTCTTGGCCTCCAGAGCGCTGGGCGGGTAGGTTGGTGGACCTCACCTCAACCGCATCACCGCTGGCGTTAAGCCGGGTGATGGAAGACAAGGGTAGTGGTGTGTTTGTGTTTATATATCTGTCTTCTGTCTGGCTTTGACATCATTGTCCCGTAGGGATGGTTGAGGGTTCAACGCGCTCTCTCTCTCTCTCTCTCTCTCTCTCTCTCTCTCTCTCTCTCTCTCTCTCTCTCTCTCTCTCGGGAAGTCCTGTGTGTTAAGACTCACCACACCGTTGCGTCACTCAGTTTTTCCACATGGATACAAATCATCATCTTCCAAATTTCTCTGTCGCCTTTTTCCTTTTCCTCTCTCTCCCTTGTTTTTTTATTATATATTTTTTTCTTTTCTTTTTTTTTTGTTGCTGTACCACATGAACCGTAGTGTTCCTATTCTGGGGTGAACCTTCGGCAATAGCCGACCTACAAAGCTTGTAGATCGGCTATTATTGGTGAATAAATCTGTTGTAGACTCAGAGCAGTGCTTCTCAAACCTTTTTTTGACCCGGGGTACCCCTGGAATTCTTGGGAAAATGTATGGACATTTTTCAACATGGAAACAATTGACTCATTATGCAAAAATAATTGTCATTATCTCAACTAATTGCGATTAGGCGATTATGTAATAATTGTAACAGGCCTATTTTATAGCTTAAATGGCTTATGCATTACTGTATATGCATATCCATAGCCATTTAAGCTATAACTAGGCTAAGTTTGAACTTAGTGTGAGGTGGTGCAACTGGCTCCAGGGCAGTTAGTTCTACAAAAGAGAGAAAGAAGAGATAATGACATGGATTAAAGTTGTAGGTCGCCACGACTGATTTCAGTCATTTGGATTCCATAGAAGCCAGCATGTCTTCTATGGAAGCATGTTGCGCAGCGAAAATAAATAGCCGATCTACAAACTTTCAATGCTATTTTGGCTTCAAGATTAGGGCATTGGAAGTGGTGAAACTAGCAATATGTTCAGACATGTTGTCTAGTGCTGGGACTCTGGTGCAACGCACAGGTCCTGAGCCTGGTGAGAGCAGGAGTGGACCTGGTGAGACGTAGGAGGGGCCCGGACAGGAGACAACCCACAGAGCCTAGTCCCTCCATGTGCCAGAAGTGTACCTCCCAGCCCTGGCAGAGTAGTTCCAACAGATTGTGTGCCCCTGGTTTTTCCCTAGTGGGACTGATTGAGGGTAGCTACTGGGACGTAAGTCGGGACTTGATCACTCCCGGCTGGGTCGCCTGAGTGAGGGGTATGTTGACCTCAGGATACATCACTGAGGATACGTCCCAGGTGCATCCATGCAATGTTTTCTTTTGTTATAGACTCATTGTAACAGTCTCAGATGGTTCATATAAAAGCAAAGGTTAAAGCCTCAATTTGTGATTTCCTCACCTGACTGGCTGTGTGTAGAACGATCATACTGAAACAACATACTTTTACGTTACAGTTACTTCTTTAGAAATCAGTGCTAGTGTGATCCTTTCACAAATCACACATTTTTTATTTACCTTTCATCCATGCAATAAGAACACGGGAGGAATGAAAGATACCAGTACAATAAGAACACAGGAGGAATGAAAGATACCAGTACAAGAGTCACATTAGCTATTAGTCATTTGTCCTGCAACTAAATATATCGGTGTTCAAGTGGATAAAAGAATCCTCATGGCCCTTCCATTTCTCATTAAGGTTATGAATAGGGTTTTTCTGCTTTATCGCGGAAGGAGGTGTACAATCAACGTAGAGACGTGGGAAGCAAAGAATGCAAAGAGGAATAGGAGCGTGACGCATGATGTGTCACAAGTCGTCACACTCAAGTCGTTTTTAGTTGGCTAATCCGTCAGGACAGCCCAGTTGGACTGTTGCTTTCTACGTGTCATTTGTTTCTGACTGTCTCCAGGACACGTTTAGCTTTGACAGCTTTATGATAATGAAGGTTGAGAGATCACCAGCCAACATAAAACAGAACATATGTGTGCAATGATATGCTGTCCATGTGATCTTACATAAGTGATGCATGCAATGTTTTACATGTTGTAAAATGTTTTATCTTGGTATGTCTGTCTATACGTGTGTACGTCTATAATGCACGTAACTCGAGAACCGTTCACACCACCGACTTCAAATTCACACACGCGTTCCACACCCCCACAGGGAGTGCAGCGCCCGGTGTCGAGTCCGTCGGACCCACGGTTGTCCAGAACCGCCACAAAAGGCTAAGGCACGGGCTCTGGACAGGGCCCCTGCCCAGGCTCCATATATGGAGCTGGCCTGTTCTGACATCACAACACTCCATATTTGGGCTAGCCTGACAGAACTCTATAGGAATAAAGGAACACAGACAGATGGGTGGAACGGGTACTCTGACACGGGCACAATGGGTATTGCATAGCCGGGTGGGGCATGGATCTCCAACTTCCATCGTTACCGACTCGGTGCTCTACAGCTGGGCACCAGTCTAGTAGTTAAAAATCACACCCGTGTGAAGTGAGTGGAGCTAACATATTAAAGTCTAACTCATGTTGCTATGCTTAGGTGATGTAATGATGATGTAAAACAAACGGTGTCAGAACAAACTAATTAAATTAATTTAATTTAATTCTCTTTATTGTTAATGGGATTTAATGTTTGTGTTAGGGACAAAACAAACATTAATTTCTCTTCATTGTCGATGGCGTTTTTAAAACAAACATTGAACTAAAAACAAACATTAAACCTGTATAAAACTAAACGTAGGAAACAAAACATAAATAAAGGGACCCATACAAATGTGTCTGCGACCCACACATGGGTCCGCGACCCAGTGTTTAGGAACCTGTGATCTAAGCTAACAACACAACAAGCAGGCCAGGCGAATGGGCTGTATGGCTCTGTGTGAAGTGACCCAACCAACACGTGCCATCACTTCTAATCCCAGTGGTCAACAACAACAACCCCACACTACTAATGTTACTAGTCCCACTGGAGTCTGCACAACAATTTGACCCAACAAACCCACAATACTCATGTTAGAAACACACACTAAAGGCCAGGGACACTAAAGAGGAGGGTGGCTAAGAAAATAAACGTGTGCATAGCACAACTAAGACCGCAGCGTGAGCAACGGACGGACACTTGCGGCAGCAAATAGTCTTCTTGCTGCGTGGGGGAAGAGAGCAGTGTTGATCTTGACAGTACAGTGCTGTGTCCATGGGACCCCCAGTCTTCTTGCTGCGTGGGGGAAGAGAGCAGTGTTGATCTTGACAGTACAGTGCTGTGTCCATGGGACCCCCAGTCTTCTTGCTGCGTGGGGGAAGAGAGCAGTGTTGATCTTGACAGTACAGTGCTGTGTCCATGGGACCCCCAGTCTTCTTGCTGCGTGGGGGAAGAGAGCAGTGTTGATCTTGACAGCACATTTTTATGTGGTTTTAGTATTTTTAATAGAATTTAATTTAGTCTTCGTCACATTTTTAGTCATCTGACATGTTTTAGTTTTAGTCTAGTTTTAGTAGACTTATACGATTTTTGTCGACTAAATCTTCAGTTGATCTTCTTAACAAAAATGTATTTTGTCAGGGCGTGATGGCGTCGTAACTCGTAATGCCTGATTTTACACTTGGTTGGCGCCGGCCCGGTGACGCATTGTGAGCTTCTCCACTAGTCCCTCCCTAACATTATAGTCTAGTTATTATTTGTTGACAAAATTGTCAGTATATTTAGTCTTAGTCATCTTACTGTGGGAGTGGGAGGGAAAAAACAGACGCAAAGAGTGTGAACGTGTATCTCTTAGCAGGAGTATAAAGACTGATTAGATTAGCTCTGTCACCGAGGCGGTTGGTGCACTGAGGACCTTTGCACCGTGAATCAGCTTATACAGTTAGTTACAGTACAGGGCAGTACGGTACAGGTGTATTAACGGCCCTGACACCACTGTACTCAATCAGCATGAGGGGGAAATGGGAAAGGGGGCAGGGTGGGTTTATTGTACTGTACTCGGTCGGTGGTGGACAAAGTACTCAATCCTCCCACAGTAACTGGAAGAGTGGTGCACTATATGGACGAGTGGCCAAGTGGCTATGGCCGTTTTTAGCCTAATGAGTGTTTTCTTTTCTTTTTTTGCAAAACTAATGCTTGGAATGGATTCAGCATCATAAAAAAACCCTAGTTTGACACGTCACATGCTACATAAAGCATGATGAAATTTTGAATTGTTTGCCTTCTATAGGTTGTTAATGGTATGGTCACATATTATGGCAATTATGAAAATTCCTCAACATATGCAAGTTAGCATCCGGCGGGTTATATGCTGGGGATCCATTCTCAACATTTCTAACATAAAACCTTGTTGTACTCAACATGTCCGGGTTCACAATGGGGCTCAATTATTACCTGGCAAGTAGACTATAGTAAGAGCCTGTCATTGTATGATTAGTCAACTGGTTTTATTTGAAGTCTATGGACTAAATTAGAAGTACATGACACACCAGAGCAAACCGTATTTCATTTCCTTTTGGAAAGAGGCAGTGATGTAAATAGGTTTTCAATGTAATGGGTCCCGGGACCCAGGGGTGGTCTTTTAGATGGGTCCCAGGGACATTTTATGACCCTTTTGTCATTTTCACAAATTGCAGCATTTCATCTTATATGGTAATAATATGGTTATATTCATGTATTCAACACAATTCTAATTACAATTGCAAAGAGTTATGCAAACCACAGTGCAAAGTATATGCAAACATAAAGTAAATGAAATAGCACCAAATGACAGTACAGTGCTGCGTCCATGGGACCCCCAGAAAGGTCCACAGATGTGTCCATTATCAATAATCTGCGTTTTGGGATGCAAAATGCACCCTATTAGCATCACTGAAGAGGGCACTTTGCTGTTCAGACGGCAAAAGGGCCGGTGCTCTAGCACAACCTACCTATCTACCTATCTAACCTATCTACCTACCTGGTTACTGTACGCAGGTTGAGGCCTCGTATAAGCCCTTTGGGCGTCTTGCCTCCTCCTAGTACTTTCCTTTTAATATTTGTTTTCTACGTATTTCCCATTTTTGTATTGTTTTATACTGTGCTAAATAAATAAATCAAATCAAATCTGTGCAGGAGTGATCCCAGTACTTGACTCAAAGTATAGATACTCCTGGTCAAATATTACTCGACTACAACAAGTTGCTCGTTCAAATTGAGGTGTTGTGAGCTTGTAGATCTGTTTTTTTTCTCGAGTCAAAATCACAATATTTCTTTGGAATCAAATGAAAGTCAGAAGTGAAAGTCAGCCAGCATCCAAAAATACCTAAACAATACTCGGGTAAAACATTTGTAGTATCTGTACTTTACCTAAGTACAGTACTCTACTCAAGTAAATGCACTTTGTTAACCCATTCTGGGCGGGAACCCCTTTTGGTGTTTTAAACATTATGTTATAATTTAGCTATTGAAAAATAGCAGATCTACAAGCTCATAGCGCGCCACTGGTGGCGCGCTATGAGCTTGTAGGTCTGCTATTTTTGAAACATTGTGAAAATATTTATTTCAGAAAACTGGAGGATTTAGAATTTTTTTTTTTAATTTCGAAGTCAGGTCAAAATGGGTTAATGTCCACCACTGTACTGTACTGCCTTACTTTATTGTATCCAGGTGTAGCAAGCAGACACTCACACATTGGAACATATGAGGTTTCCACCACTGTACTGTACTGCCTTACTTTAATGTATCCAGGTGTAGCAAGCAGACACACTCACACATTGGAACATATGAGGTTTCCACCACTGTACTGTACTGCCTTACTTTAATGTATCCAGGTGTAGCAAGCAGACACACTCACACATTGGAACATATGAGGTTTCCACCCGACAGAGACTAATTGAGAACATGAGCGTGAACTATCTCCCACATTGTGCTTAACGCAGGCGAGCCGATATCAGATTTCACTCACAGGCAAATCTTTGGTGACGGCGGACTGACTGCCTTCCCACATGCAAAGCGCAACTGAGATGAAAATCAGATTATATTAGACCAAAGAGCAGGTCCTACTGTATACTGTACTGTCCCCCTGGGGCAAAGAACTACAGTAAAATACCCTATAACATTATTTAGCCTAAAGGTTGCTTTAAAATCTCAATAGGCCAGCGATTCCCAAAACGTGCGTCGGGGCACACTGGTACGGCCACGAGGAGTGGGCCCCCAAATAATTGGCAAAACTCTTTAAGATTTTAATGATAATGTAAAAACAAAAGTTATTTTTTTTCTTTAAAACCTTGAAAAATTTGCTTTCTTTGTGACATAAAGCTGCAATATGTAAATCACATCTACCCTGGATTTGAACACGGTGCTGACATTTGAGCTAAATAGAGCCTGTCTGCTTGCTCAGGGGATAGACAACTGTATAACTCCAATTAAGTTATGAGTATGAGTTACATTGTATTAATAAAACAAAGTTACATAGTGCCGCTTTAAAAGTATTACTAGTTCCACTGATCCAAGCTGGAATAAAATATAACACGGCTCTGAAAATGCATGTACAGTAGGCCTGTCACAATTATTTGAGTTTCCATGTTGAAAAATGTCCTGCATTTTCAAAGATAGCAGAAATAGTTGATCTACAAGCGTCACTTTGTTTGTGACGTGTTGTAAGAAAGAGAAACTGTAATCCTGTCTAGATAATCTTATTTCTTCTTCCACTTCCTGGAGCTGCACATTTGTGATCAAGGCTAGCTTTTTGAAGAACAACAACATAACTTAACTTCTGTTTTGAACCATTACACCGAAAACTGCTTTGTTACCATATTCGTCTTACAGATAAGACCATACAGATAAGACCATATTCGTCTTATCTGTATGGGAAAGAAAATCTCTACACGTGGTGCTGTTCAATGTCTGTTGTTGTTTTTGAGTGGTGCAACCACTCCCTTACGGAGCTATGTGTGTGACTGGCTGCCTGGATGGGTGGGTGCCTGGTTATGAGCATAAAAATAGCATGGTTGTTTTTCACCACCTGTGCGCAACCTAACACAAACACACATATTAACAAACATAACATAACACACATATGAACTGTATATGTGATTAGTGTTTAGTTTAAAGGGCAGTTTAGCGGTGTTGGGGGAGGGGTTAGGTGGGGGTCATTAACTTCCCCACCCTACCTAGATTTCCCCTTCCGGTCCAGGGGATTGAACCGGGAACCTTTTGGTCACAAAATTGCTCTTCTTACCTTGAGGTCACACCGCTGCTCAGCTGGTTGACCATTCACCCTGTCGTTTGTTGACTAGCTTTCATACCATTTTCTCTGATCTTGCCCTTGCTCTGGGTAAGACTAATGCATTTCATGTATCACTGTACCTCGTGTTTACCTTCATTACTGTAAGTTGCTCTCGATTAGGAGCGTCTGATGCTTTAATTCTAATTGTACAGTGTCTGCTAAAAGCTTAGAATTGTAAATGGTCTCAAGAATTAGACGTATCTAAAATGTTGGGACTCCTTTTCCTTGTGGATTAGTTCTGGAATGTTCTGGTTCCGTCGTGATATCATATTATCGGGCCTCTTATCTCCATATTCTAACTTTCGTAATTTAACGCCCTATACTTCATTACACTGACTACAGCATCGCACGAAAGCATCAAACGTAGCAGATCCCCAAGCTCGGAAATCGGCTCTTTTGCTGTTTTTGAATTGTAATCTTGAAAAGAAGTCACAATGTTGGTATGAGGTTTCCACCTGACCTGATTATTTTCCCTGTACTTTTGGTGACTTGGTGTTCATATCAATTTTACTCTGATCTCGACCTTTGCAAGTTAAACTAAATAGTCCAAGTCTAAAGAATTGGACTTATCTAAAAAATGTTGTACTCCTTTTCCTTGTGGATTAGTTGTGGAATGTTCTGGTTGGTGATATCACAATGGATTCTTTTTTAGCTTTGGAAGGTATGTGATCGTAATAAAACACTGGTTCCCAAACCTTTTAGCCTGTGACCCAAAATAAGTTTCATGATGTCTCCCCGGGACCCAAACTAGTGAAATAGCAGATATGAAAGCTAATGTTGTGTGAAGCGACGCGTTGTGAGCTTTGTGAACAGTGGTATAAAACATTATAAAGATACCAGTAAAGGCTGCACAAAATAAACTTTACACATTAAGACCTGAGGTCGATTCGTCTACAAATGCCTTTTAAATCCTAACTACAGTTTCCTGTAAAACCCTTGTTGCTATACGTTGCTGTCGGGCAGTAACCTCTACATATTTTATGTACTTTTTGTACATAAAAAGTTAAAATATCGAGATAGGAGGAGTAGGATTCTCACAATTATTACATAATCATCTAATCGCAATTATTTTGTCATAATCGTCTCCATGTTGAAAGACCTTCATACATAGTAAAAGCAGAAATAGCAGATCTACAAGCTTACAATGCATCACAAGTGACACGTTGTAAGCTTGTAGATAAGCTGCTATTTCCACAATTTCTACATTTTTTTAATATACAATGTATAGTAATTTCATGGTATATTTCAGTTTCATGTCAACTCTGTCATTTCTCAAAGATTTTTCCAAATATAATCAAAGTACAGTAACTACAATACAGTACAGACTAGCACAGTACAGTAACTATAACAATAAATGTATAGTTGCACCGCTCAGTTCACAGTGTAATTATTCTTTTACACTACAGTAACGTTTATAACGTTTTTGAACAAGCCATTACAAAAACAATATATGCAAGTCGTTTTTCCACTGGCTGCTGTAGCGGTGCTGCGTAGGGGCAGGCCAGTGCTGGGCTGCAGCTGGCTTGCCCTTTTCAAAGTAGTTGGGTTGGGCTTAGCACTGACCCTCGCCCTGTCTGATTTATGGGTTCCTCCTTAGACCCACTGCGTTCCCTCCCATCCTCTCCTCTCTCTCCTGGCCTTCCAGCTTCAGCACACCGACCTTGGCCTCCAAATACCCCCGACCCCCCCCCCCCCCCCCCCCCCCAACGAAGAGAAGAGCCATCCTGTGTCCATCGCCAACTCGCTCCGTTTATTCAACAACCACTGTTGCCAGATTTGTGTGAGAGAGATAGGCAGACGGGTGTATGAAAATGAGGCCAAAAGAAGCGACGATAGGCTACGTGAGCATTTTAAACCTATATGCATTGGCTATGTGGAGAACAAATTGATCTACGATCTACCAGCTTGCATCGTGTTGCGACATGCCATGTTGTGAGCTTGTAGATTAGAAAGATAGATAAATATTTGGGGGGAAAAATCAGATGGGGCTCTGCTGAGATGTGGCTGTCCTTGACGGCTGCTTGAGAACTGGTTTAAACAATAATAAAAGGAATGGAAGCAAGCCCAAATAACTACACTAAACAAGTGCAGAAAAACACAACGCGCAACTACCAATATTTACAAGCAACTTTACAGAAAAACTAGCCCAAAGTCACTTATAATAAGCAGACATGGCAACACTGTTTTGATTTGAATGAGGTGTAATACTATCAACATTGAATTATACGTTTGCGTGACTCTTGGAACAACTGTGTGTGTGTGTGTGTGTGTGTGTGTGTGTGTGTGTGTGTGTGTGTGTGTGTGTGTGTGTGTGTGTGTGTGTGTGTGTGTGTGTGTGTGTGTGTGTGTGTGTGTGTGTGTGTGTGTGTGTGTGTGTGTGTGTGTGTGTGTGTGTGTGTGTGTGTGTGTGTGTGTGTGTGTCCAAATGAAATGATAAATAGCTAAGCTCATCCTTAACTGTGGAGTTCTGTTCAAGAGAGTAAATATCGGTTTTGAACTTGGACCCCCGGCTATTTTAGGTATGCACACAATGCGGGGTGGCCGGAGATTGTTTTAAAGAGCAGAAATGAAAGGGATGTTGTTGGAGCTTTCACTTGGATCGTATTCTGTGGCGACTCTATGAAGTTATGCCACGCTATGAGCTTGTAAATCTGCATTTTTTTTTATCATGAAAATGTGTAATGCATAAAATATTGATATATTTTTAAAGCAAACATTTTTAACTCAAACCTTTGCTTCTGAAACAAATATATATCACAATGTTTATTGCAGTATACATACACAAGTATTCCCAAATTGGAAAGAGGTAGCACGTCTCCAACTTTAAGTTGAATATGACAAAGGTACTCCCATATCCACTTGTTTATTTGGCTCACTTCACAGTTCACACACATGAGCATTTTTGAATTTTGTCCTCTTTGACTAAATATTTGCACAGCGAAAATAGCCTATCTGCATTAAAGCTCTCAATGCATCACTTGTAGATGTGCTATTTTCTGTTATTATTTGAAGTGGTTAAACTAGCAAGACACTAACGCCTGCCCTCCTGCCCGGGGCACATTTTGAGTGGGGATGCAACCGTCTTTAGTTTGCTATAAACACAACACGAGATATAACTGTCTTGAACGTGGTCTCCCTATCCAAGTCCCTCTCCCCACCACACACATACAGCACACACACACACTGAGCGTGAAGTAGCTACGGCACGCACTCCGGCGAAAACAGCTATTTTACAAGCTCACAACATCACCAGGTTCAAAGCCATGAGTTTTCTCAAGCCAAGGCTTAAAATTGTAACTATTTTGGTCACAAATGCACCTGAACTTTAATCGGTGCGACTTGTAAATATTTTTGTGAGCACCTGTGCGGCTGTCCATAATTTCTGTAGTGCAGCTAGGTCAAACTGGGGGTCCTTGAAAATGTCTTATCTTTTCAAATGGGGCTCTGTGCGCTAATAAGCGTTATTGTAAGTTATAGTGCTGTTTTTATTCATTAAAAAAGAAAGAAATCCTAACATATTATACAAGATCAAATGAACGGTAATTAACAATATTTTTGGGGTGCAAGTGGACATCCAACTTGACCTGAGGCAAGTAGAACATGACCTGTACTTGCCTGACGGGCAAGTGCCTCTGAGACCTTATAAGCATCTTATCTTTCATATAGAATGCAAAGGTTAACCTGGTTGGCAGTATGTAGAACAACAATACTAAAACAACATCATTTTACATATTGTTTTAATTGTTCAGCAAACATGGTGTGTGTGGGTTGGGAGGGGTTCCTTTCTCAGGATTTCACAAATAACACATTTGGACATATTTTATTTTTGATCCATGTGCGCTAACCTTTTTCTGATTTTGGATTGTTTACTGAATTTTGGGTTTAGCACTCTCCACTGATTGGTTGGTTGGTTAGTTGATTTTGTTAATTGAAAATGAATTAAAAAGTAAGTAAATTAAGAAAGTCTACAGGCTTTTTTCCATTGTGGTCTATTGGGGAAAGGGGGCAGGGAGCAACAATACAAAACAAAAATGAAAACTTATTGTATTTTGCCCTGCCTCCCTTCCTTTTGGGAAAAGGGGGGCAGGGAACAAGATCAATATTACAAAAACAAAAAACACAAAACTGGTCAGTTTTGTGTTTTTAAACTGACCAATACATATTTTTTTCTTATTTTACTCTGAGAAAATAAGAATTGAGAACCAGTGGTAGATAGTAACTAAGTACTCTACCTAAGTACAATTTTGAAGTATTTGTACTTTACTTGAGTATTTCCAATTTCCATTACTTTTACTTGTACTCCACATCTTGGATCCAAATATTGTACGCTTTTCTTCCACCACTGTTGTTGAAGCGGCAGCCTCTTATATCTGGGTTGAAGCGGCAGCCTCTTCTTGTTCTATCTGGGTTGAAGCGGCAGCCTCTTCTTGTTCTATCTGGGTTGAAGCGGCAGCCTCTTCTTGTTCTATCTGGGTTGAAGCGGCAGCCTCTTCTTGTTCTATCTGGGTTGAAGCGGCAGCCTCTTCTTGTTCTATCTGGGTTGAAACGGCAGCCTCTTCTTGTTCTCTGGGTTGAAGCGGCAGCCTCTTCTTGTTCTATCTGGGTAGAAACGGCAGCCTCTTCTTGTTCTATCTGGGTTGAAACGGCAGCCTCTTCTTGTTCTCTGGGTTGAAGCGGCAGCCTCTTCTTGTTCTATCTGGGTTGAAGCGGCAGCCTCTTCTTGTTCTATCTGGGTTGAAGTGGCAGCCTCTTCTTGTTCTATCTGGGTTGAAACGGCAGCCTCTTCTTGTTCTATCTGGGTTGAAGTGGCAGCCTCTTCTTGTTCTATCTGGGTTGAAACGGCAGCCTCTTCTTGTTCTATCTGGGTTGAAACGGCAGCCTCTTCTTGTTCTCTGGGTTGAAGCGGCAGCCTCTTCTTGTTCTATCTGGGTTGAAGTGGCAGCCTCTTCTTGTTCTATCTGGGTTGAAACGGCAGCCTCTTCTTGTTCTCTGGGTTGAAGCGGCAGCCTCTTCTTGTTCTATCTGGGTTGAAGCGGCAGCCTCTTGTTCTATCTGGGTTGAAGCGGCAGCCTCTTCTTGTTCTATCTGGGTTGAAGCGGCAGCCTCTTCTTGTTCTATCTGGGTTGAAGCGGCAGCCTCTTCTTGTTCTAGCTGGGTTGAAGTGGCAGCCTCTTCTTGTTCTATCTGGGTTGAAACGGCAGCCTCTTCTTGTTCTATCTGGGTTGAAACGGCAGCCTCTTCTTGTTCTATCTGGGTTGAAGTGGCAGCCTCTTCTTGTTCTATCTGGGTTGAAGTGGCAGCCTCCTCTTGTTCTCTGGGTTGAAGCGGCAGCCTCCTCTTGTCAGGGCTTAAAGTTCTCAGTCCTGTGGACGGATTTCAGTCCTGAGGATTACATAGGGGTCATTTAATGAGATCAGTGCAGATTTGCAAAAAAAAAATGTCAGTCTTTTTTTGGTTTAAGCCCTGAGTCTTCTTGTTCTATCTGGGTTTACACAAGTTCCTCAGTGGCTCCGTACGTGTATGAAAGCATGCGGAGGACGTTCCAGCCGACCTCCAGGAGCTTTCCTCCTCACTCCTCGCTGTGAGGATCAAACGTGAGGGGAAACCACTTTACTGCTCATATCGGTATGAAAGCTTCTGAATGGTGTGAATAATGCATGCGCCGCTCCATGGCGTGGAAAATGGAGCCTAACCCGTCGACACCGGGAAAGCAGCCGTGTCATTTTAGATTTGAGACACAAAAGGCATCATTTTTATACTTTGCCTATTCAAAAAAATCACACTTGTGTGAAGTGAGGGGCACTCTTATCATCATACATCATCATACATTCCATCACATTCCGTGCTCAGCCCATCAGCTGAGCACATTCCGTGCTCATTCACACAACGATGTGCATAGGAGCGGCTAGTGCCCCTCAAAAATACATGTAATAATGGGGGTCCTTGACATGAAAAAGTGTGAGCACCACTGAACTTTCTTTTCAGAAAACAGTGTAGAATCGGCATCAGGTCTTAATGGGTTAAGTGGGATTTGAAGGGTGATTTTCAGCCATTTAGAAAACAGAACGGAACAAGAAGCAACCTGTGGGCCAATGCTTTTCTATTAGGAAACAGAACGGAACAAGAAGCAACCTGTGGGCCAATGCTTTTCTATTAGAAAACAGAAGCAACCTGTGGGCCAATGCTTTTCTATTAGGAAACGGAACGGAACAAGAAGCAACCTATGGGCCAATGCTTTTCTATTAGGAAACAGAAGGAACCTGTGGGCCAATGCTTTTCTATTAGAAAACAGAAGCAACCTGTGGGCCAATGCTTTTCTATTAGAAAACAGAAGCAACCTGTGGGTCAATGCTTTTCTATTAGGAAACAGAACGGAACAAGAAGCAACCTGTGGGCCAATGCTTTTCTATTAGGAAACAGAAGCAACCTGTGGGCCAATGCTTTTCTATTAGAAAACAGAAGCAACCTGTGGGCCAATGCTTTTCTATTAGAAAACAGAAGCAACCTGGGCCAATGCTTTTCTATTAGAAAACAGAAGCAACCTGTGGGCCAATGCTTTTCTATAATTCACTCGTGGAACAGAACAGAACATGGCCCGTGTGGCTTCCAGCTCTGAAACAGAACAGAACATGGCCCGTGTGGAACAGAACAGAACATGGCCCGTGTGGAACAGAACAGAACATGGCCCGTGTGGAACAGAACAGAACATGGCCCGTGTGGCGTCCAGCTCTGGAACAGAACAGAACATGGCCCGTGTGGCTTCCAGCTCTGGGACAGAACAGAACATGGCCCGTGTGGCGTCCAGCTCTGAGCAGCAGGCATCCTGTCCGAGACAGACTACACCAGTACACTCGTGGAAGTAAAAAATGCAATCCTTGTCATGTTTTTTCAAATGGCAAGGTCCCCACGGTCATGAAATTCCTGGAAATATTTTGAAATTGAAAAAAGTCCTGGAAAAAGTTTGGGATTCATCAAGGGTCGTGGAAAAATATTAGTTTTTGGCTATAGATTTTGTTATTAAGAAACATTTTCCAAAACATAACGTGACAAAATGTAACATAAGTTGTTTTTCGCAGCCTAATGTGTACTGGATGTGACAACAAGAAGCTCACAACGTGCTGCAGCGTGATCCTATGCCCTAGGATAGGTGGCGTAACAAAGATTTGGCAGGAAATTTGGAATGGAAATGATACCATTCTAGATTAGATTATATGCTTTATTTTTGCTACACTGCCTGTCTGCACATACTGTAGGAGTAAAAGACTCATTATTCCGCTGAAGGATTGCTATATACAGGCCTGGAAATTGGGTTAGATATACTGGAAAGGTTTTTGGAAAAGTTTTGGAAATGCATTGGTAAAACTGTGAGAACGATGAAATGGTGACACTGTTTTTGTCCTTCTCTTGGAACAGGAGTCGGGACGTCCAGGAAAGCACAGTGAAGTGATGAAGGTGAATGAGACC
The DNA here is from genome assembly GCF_951216825.1 of Electrona antarctica. NCBI lineage: Eukaryota > Metazoa > Chordata > Actinopteri > Myctophiformes > Myctophidae > Electrona > Electrona antarctica. The sequence continues at coordinate 19,350,613 of NC_136791.1, read as the reverse complement.
GGAGGACATTAACGACCCAAGCTACCACACCTGCTGCCGCTGCCACGCCCCCTTACTGTCCCACCACAGGAAGGAGGGTGTACCCTCTGGGTTGCCCCCCCACTGTTCAATGCCCCAGAAACGCCATGCGCTGCACCAGGAGAGGACCCCCCACGCAGGCCGCCCCATAGACCGCCAAACCCCCCACCACGCCCCTTCCCCCGCACTCCTCCTCCCAGAAGGCCCCTGACTGACTCCACCGAGGTTAGAACAGTTTCAGATTTAGTTTCATTTTGTTTCGAAATATTTTTTTTCCCATAATTCAATTGGTTTTAGTTTTTAGAGCGGGTGTTTGCTAGTCTTTATTAGGTTAGATTTTTGTGACTTTATTAGTTTTAGTGTTAGTTTAACTTTTTCATACTTTGGGTTATTTTTTGTCAGATGAACCACCCACAAACAAAAACTAAGAGCATTTTGTCTATGATTTTAGTTAGTTATCGGTTCTTTTATTGAGCGGTGCCTAACCACTCCAATGAACAGCTATGTGTGTCCCTATGTATGTCTCCAACTCTCCATGTATGCATGTCCGAGTACGGACAGCTGCTGCAATACCACCAAGTGGTGCATTAATAGTGCATGTTGGGTTACATTGCATTTTTTAGACCCAGCTCGAAAAATTCTATTAAGTCAACAACTGCTTGACTCCAAAGGCACCACTTTTTTTAGTTAACAAAAATTTCAGTTTCCGTTATTTGGTCAGTTTTTGTCAACTCTAATAACCTCTCCCCTGTCCGTCCTATAGCCCGGGAGGATGAAGAAGGTCGGAGTGTGGACGGCGGAGGACGTCTCCCATTGGCTGAGCGAGGAGGGCATGCAGGAGTACTGCGACGCCCTCCGGCAGACGGACGGCCCCGCCCTGCTCCGGCTGACGGAGGCGGACTTCTTGACGGCGCCGCTCGCCCTGGTGACGTCTGACGGCGGGAGGCAGCTGCTGGAGCGCACGGAGACGCTGCGGATAGAGACGCACATCCAGGACCACAAGAACGGACACGCCAACGGACACATGATGCCGAATGGTACCAGTACCACCGGCGGAGGCACCAGGTAGGGATTAGAGTCCTCAAATTCTTCCAGAACCCACATTTTAGGGGTGGGCCGGGCCTAAAATGTATGCTAATTTGTCGGGCCGGGCCTCGGGCTCCATGAAAAAAGTATACTGTATACCTTGATTTTGTTTAATAATGAAAAAAATAAACATTTTGTTTTGTTGTTTTGAAGACTAGAAGCTCAGGGGGGCTAGAACGAATTCTGGTCGAGCTTCAAGTTGCATTAATTAGCGACGTTTTGTGAGCTTGTAGATCTGCTATTTTTTACTAGTTTGGGTCCCGGGGAGACACATTATTCTTTCTTTTGGGTCACACAAGCTAAAAAGTTTAGGAACCACTGCAATAAACGTAATAACATTTACCGTTCCTGTCCCCTTCAGCACCAGGACCCTGCACAACGGCACCGGGCTGGGCCTCAACGGCTTCCGCAAGGAGGTGCTCATCCCCATCCCCGGGTCCTCGTCGTCGGAGACCAGCACCACCCGCTCGTCGTTCCCCGCCGAGTGGACCAAGACGGCGGTGGCGTTCGTGTACGCCGTGGTGTGCTTCGTGACGACCACCGTGGTCATCTCGGTGGTGCACGAGCGCGTGCCCACCAAGGAGCACACGCCCCCGCTGCCCGACAAGTTCTTCGACCTGTTCAACCGCGTGGAGTGGGCCTTCTCCATCTGCGAGATCAACGGCATGCTGCTGGTGGGCCTCTGGCTTGTGCAGTGGGCCCTCCTCAAGTACAGGTAAGGTAGTGTTGATTTTGACCGCACACAGTGCAGCGCGTGTATGTACACACACACACACACACACACACACACACACACACACACACACACACACACATACTACAATTCACCAACAGTGTTTTGCATTTTAGAGCCTGTGTAAAACACAGCCACAAGACCGTCAATGGCACACGCACGCACACATCCAATAAGCCTCAATCACAAACACCTCGTTTTCACAACACTAATAGTGTCTTCCATGACTGGGGAAAGATTCACAGCGTAATTCCGACGGCGCATTAGTCCGACAACATGGTTTTGCGTGCTGTTAGGCTTAGGGGACAGGGTTAGTAATGGGGCGAGTCGGACAAACGCAGTGTTGAAATAATGACGCTGACCCATGTTCAGTCTCTCCCGCTTCCGCACAAACTTCAGGTTTAGTTCACAACCGCTGCGAGCGCACTTGTTTTCCAAAATGGCATGCTGCTGATGTTCTCTACAAAGCGATTGGCAACCAGTGTTACCATGTTTACAAAATGATGCTTTGCGGCGGGATCAGGATGTGATTGGATACTTGGAACACTTATATGCCTACCCATAATCACCTTGCTGTATTATCACCTGATTGTCACCAGGGGGCTGCAGCGACACCATACACACAATATAGTATCCTATATAATGCTGATGGATCATTTGCAAAATACCCAGCATAACATTTGGGAAGGCATAGCCTACCCCCTATCGCCTTCATTACCTATGCCATGGAGACTTGAATTCTCCTTACTGGCATGTGCACTTAAGCCTCTCCAATTGATCCAGAATGCCGCAGCTCGCTTGGTCTTCAACATGTCTCCCTTTTCCACTCCCTCCATTGGCTCCTGTCGCTGCCCGCACAGTACAAAACTCTGATGCTTGCTGGCCTTCAAAGCACTTTCCATTGCAATCAGAACTGCAGGCTCATTCCCAATCTTCCGCCGCAGTCTGAAAACCCACCTTTCAGACTCCATCTTAGCCCGTAGCACTTGCCCTAGCCTTGACGACCTTACAGGCTCAACCTATGTAACTTAAATAGCACTTTATGTAGACATAGCACTCTATAGTGTATACACATAGTTTCATTATATAGATATTCCACTGTTAGGTTCTTAGCTTACGTATGATTCTTGATGACAATTTTTTATGTATCTGATGTATTCTTGCTACTGTAAATCGCTCTGGATTAAGAGCAGCTAAATGCCTAAATTGTAAATTCATGGAACAAAACAATATCCATGAATTCAAGTCTCCATAAGGGGTGAGTAATTAATCGTAATGTCAATTGTAATTTTGTGGGTTCCTTTTAATATGAAGTCTTACCAGTTAGGTGCCTTCCATTCTGTATATAGGGTAGCCCATCTTACCAGTCTTCCACGTCACCTTCATCGTACAGTATGAATAAACAATATATACTTTTTGTGCAGAGTAGACAAAACATTTGTGGATTAACCCATTCTGGGCGGGAACCCCTTTAGGTGTTCTAACCCTTCTGGACGGGAACCCCTCTTGGGGTTCTGTACAGTATGTACAGTATTCAAAAAATAAAAAACTTTGATGCTGCTATATAAATATTTGAAGTTTTTCCAGAAAGCTTAGGTCAGGATTTGGAGGGCTTTTTAGAATCGGCCTCAGTCCAAAATGGGTTAAGTTGACTTTTGCTCTCATAATATTTTCACCACTGTGTGCAAAAACGCGTCCTGGGGTTCCCACCACCAAGTGTGGGGTCTTGTTGGCCCGAATCCTCCACACCTTTTGAGCCCAAAGTCTCTTACAATAAACAGACCTGCTATTTTAAGCACACAGCCAAGCATAAAATGACTTGTCTTTTAGTTCTACTGGATCTCTTCTCCCATTATTCACTCCCTGACATTTTAGTCTAGTTTTCATTTGTTGACGAAATGTTCAATATATTTAGTCACCATCGCTTGTATGTGCCCATGTGCATGGGCGAGGTGAACGTTTTCAGCTTACATAAATAAAGACTTGTTTATTTCATGCTCCGTTTAACTTTCCGTCCCCAGGGCTCCTGAACCGTCGCGGTGTTGTTGTTTTGTACATCTCAATCTGATGAGCATTCTGTACATTTCTCTCTCGTGCTTTGTTCCTCCAGGTCTATTGTTGGCCGCCGGTTCTTCTTCATCGTGGGCACGCTCTACCTGTACCGGTGCGTCACCATGTACATCACCACTCTGCCTGTGCCTGGGATGCACTTCAAATGCTCTCCAAAGGTACATTACATACAGTACATACTACTCTTATCTATTCTCTCAACCTGTTCAAGCTGTGACCCCCAAAATTATCATATATAATATTTGAACTGGAGACCCCCCCCCCACCACCACCACCATTGGCCACCATGACACCGACTTGGAATTGTAGTAGTTCAGCCATTACATTTAGTTTGAGTCTGTTCCACGCGTGAATTATTGTCAAAATAGCCGTGCTCACAACGCTGATGCATATACAGTATATATATTATATAGTTTGTTGACTTTTGACGCAGTAATGGTCTTGTTTTGTATTAAAAAAAGGTCGTAAGGTCCTTAAATCGTCACTTTAGAAATGTGCAGATACCCTGTTTACTGTTGAGTGAGAAAACAAAACTTGCACATTAAGCTAATCGACCCCCAGTTTGGGAACCATAGGTATATAATATACAACAGCAGCCATAGAGGGTGAGTTGTATGCCTTGTCATATGAAATGCTGTAGCCTAGAAGTGACCTGTGCCATTGGCTTTGGCGTCGTTTATCACACAGGTTCCTTTATCCAACAGCAATGCCGTCAGCGTTAATTGACTGTCTTGATTGTGTCTTGTGGTGCTAGATTTCCTAAATCTTGTTAAAATGTTGAAATCCTTTTCTGCAAAGAGAGATGACCTCACTTGATTGCCATGCACCACAGAGTCAGACTGTACTAATATGCAACGCAAGACAAAAACAAAGTGTTCCCTGTGACGCAAAAGTATTTAAAACTGTGAAACTGGAAGTAAGGGTATTTTTACACCAGTTCAACTTATCTTTAGGTGAACTCTAACCAACATCCCCACAAAGCAGAAGCGTCTCACTCACACGTGCATTTCCTCTTAAATGTGAATGAAACTGTGGTGAACCCCTAGTTTCTTAACATCTGGTTCGGGGCCCACCCGGACCAGTCGGACCCCTTATTGCCCTTAACCTTAACGGGTCTGTGACTCTGAGAGTAGTACAAATGGAACCTGATGGACCCCCAAGCAGAAATCTAAAATGGCACGTGCCCAGTTTTAAAACTTTTAACTCTTTGAGAGTTTCAAGGATTTCTATATAGTTTTTAGACTTCTCTATGGCAGAATGGCGTTTTTGAATGATTTATTGAAAATTCTCTGTTGTGAATGTGTGACAACGAAAGACCTTCAGAGAAAGCTTGGCTTGTCTGCTTCCAGGAAAAAAATGAACTGAGTTGATAAAATGTTTAGTTTTTGTGTTGGAAGCCATTTAAAAGAGCCTGCATTTACACTGGGTAGTGTTTCTAGGACAACAAAAAAAGTTATGCCCGGTTGAAGTTTTATTTTCTAAATAACTTTTTTTCTGCTGGGCGTACATAGCCATGCAATATCTCATTTTAAAGGGTGAGTTGTCTAGTTCAATTAAAATAAAATAAAAAGTTTCTCACATGTACCACTGTAGATATTTTGCCATCTATAAATAGCATGGTCAGTCATGATCAATCTGACCTATCCAGCTAAAAGTCCCCCTAGCTCTGAAATGGAACATCATATAAACTCAATTCTTTTTTGGGGTAAAATTAGACATTCTAACGCACATTTTGATATATACCATGTTTACATAGTCTTACCAGTACCTTGTCTATTCATGCATGTATCTCAAAAACCTGTTGTGAAGAAACAGTTTTGATAAAAAAACACATCCAAGGACATTGTTTTGATATGACTTTGTGCCCATGATATGTATCAAAATATAGACTTGAATGTATACTGTATTATAACAAAAAATTGGGTTCTTACCATCTACCGTTACAGAGTAAATCACAGTTGAAACTCGCTTAGTCAAACCATAAACCTCAGAATAGTGAACAAAATAGCCATGACAGGTCTAACTCATTGTAAAAGCGTCTTTTATTTTTTATGACTACTAACATAATACAATTATAATAAATATTACAGAAAATAAATAGGCCTACATACAAAACAGTTGTCCCCAAACTCCCCAGTGTCCCCAAACCACTGCATTCCAGTTGTTCTTGACGGTGTGTGTGTGTGTGTAGGCTAAATTTTAAAAAAACAACAACTGAAATGAATGAATGCATCCGGTTCAGTGTCGGAGAACTCCATCGCAGTCTTGACTCTTCGTCTTCATCATCATCATCATCATCATCATCATCCTCCTCCTCTGATGCCAGTTCTAAATATATAAAAATAAACATTTAGCTGTAGTCAGCCCGGCCAATAGCCAGTTGGGGGTGGGGGGGACGTAGGCTATCTGACATCATCGTCATCATCATCATCACACGGAGACACACTAAACAATGTACAATCATGATAGTATACAATATTCAATTAATGCGATTATCATGCAAGCTCAGACGTCAATGAAACGTCATACAGATCTTATATAATACGCTACTGTTAGCTTCACTCCCCGTCCCCCCTCCGATCCTTGTAGCAAGGTCATCATATTCACGCGTTGCTTCAGTAAACGATGCATGTTTGTTCTCCGTCTTTGTAGACAGTAAATAAAAGGAGCGAACATTACTCTAAAGATCAGATCGCCTATAAGGCACGCTACAATATAAAATACTTGTACTGCCATGCGTGCATGCCTGCTACGATACATTTGTACTGCACCGACCAACCGATCGACACCATTAGCCAGTGCTGGCTAATGGCTGGGGGCCATCGTGGTGAGTCATTCTGGCGTCATGATCTGACTAGTAGTAGTAATTATCCAAGCATCTATTTGTAGCGATCATCTTATGATGTCTGATCACTATAGAAGGGCATTTTCTACAATAAGATTACCTCAAAACATTCCGGGTTGATCGTCTTCTTCAATGGTTTCCCGGTATAGCTCATCGGACGACGATGGGGAGACAATGAAAAAAGGAGGGAGGGAGCAGCGAGTCTCGCTGTAAGCACTGGACCAGGGCTACTCCGCCTGGAGAAGGCGACTGGGACGCGTATGGATCAATACTACTACCACAAAACTCGCTCAAATAAATAGTACTGCTTTCAACTTTTTCTGCTAGAAAATCGCTCGGGCGAGACGGGTAAACAGGCAAAACAATGAAAACTATGAAGACTCCCTCTGCCCCCACTGTTTACAGGGGGTGGGACCAGCTTCCAATGGCAACACGTACACGTGTGTCACGTGACACGGGTTTTCTGGGTAATGTAGTTGGAATATAAGCTCAGGAATTTAAACAGCGCTTCGGAGCATATTAATATGTTTAGATTAATCAAAAACGGCGAAGACGCCAATTGGCGTCATTGATCATTTACGGAATTCTGATGAAGACGCCAATTGGCGTCTTTCACCTTCTAAGGGTTAATGATGCACCTGCGTAGCTAGTTGACAACTCGAGATTGCGCCTACCTGATCAGGTGACTAGTCACATGCACTCCTTACCTGATCAGAGCGGCTATTTAAACCGCTCTGCCTACCTGCTCATTCCTGGCTTCTCTCCTGCTGTGTGGACGTGCGTCACTGCTGCTGCCTATGCCTGCCTCGCTTGCTGCTAACCTGCTGCTCATGACGTTTTGCAAATCCCACCGCCTCCCCAGCATCCACCTATAGCCTCTGTTTCTAGATCCCCCTGGGGGTCTTAATTAATTCCCTGTAATTCTATTTGGCTTTACATAACTTTAACTGTAATGTTACAGGGAATATATATATATATAATATATATATATATATAAAAAAAATGCACCATTTATATCTATGCTCAATATTATGATCAATAAATATATATTCTAAATTCATTCTAAGAGTTGTCTGACTGAAATGGGTTAAGCTAGCTCTCCACCGCACCAACGTTGCCTAAAATCTCTAGCATTGTTTTGCTGGTATAGGTGTGCCCCAAAGCAACCCATTTTGTTTATGACTTTCGTTATCGTATATGGATTATTTTATTCCCTGTTGTTTCCTTGTTAAAAACCTATTATGTCCGCTGTTGCTCGTCCGTAGGCTATAAGTCAGATAGACGCGTCATTTCCACAATTCCACAACAGTCATGCAGCTCGTTCCAGTCCCCAGAGAAATGTGGTCATTCACAACTTTGTAATCAACAAGATAGCCTCGTAATGCATTTGTTTCAGATGTGCCAATCAGACACATATTTATTTCCATTCCATGTAAGCTGCATGTTCACGGCAACTTTTCTTATGATTTCCAGAAAAACATTGATAATTTCTCTATAGCCGTTTACAGTAAATGACATATTTTTCCTTATCGTCTCATATGAGATGTATTCAGTTATTAATGGCCCATGGGTTTGTTTCCAATTGCTTCCACATTTGTGGAATCAACTTCCTCTGGGAGTTTGACAGGCTACCTGTCACTGGCCACTTTTAAAACTCTCTTAAAGAACTCACTTCTATAGAATGGCTTTTTAGCCAGAGGATTGAACAATTGTGTCCGTGTGAGGACTCTATTGTACTGCCTCTGACTATATCTGCTGTTTATCCTTTTTTTGATTACTTTTGTTTGTTTGTTTTTCTCGTTTCCTCATTTGTTTTGCAGGCATTCTTGTTGTGGTTTGTGTTGTGAAGCACTTTGTAAACTTGCTTTTGAAACATGCTATATAAAAAAAAGTGTATTGTTGTTGTTGTTATTATCATTCTGAATGTCTTGTGTGTGTGTGTGTGTGTGTGTGTGTGTGTGTGTGTGTGTGTGTGTGTGTGTGTGTGTGTGTGTGTGTGTGTGTGTGTGTGTGTGTGTGTGTGTGTGTGTGTGTGTGTGTGTGTGTGTGTGTGTGTGTGTGTGTGTGTGTGTGTGTGTGTGTGTGTGTGTGTGTGTGTAGCTGCTGGGGAACTGGGAGGCTCAGATGAGGAGGATAATGAAGATGATAGCTGGAGGAGGTCTGTCCATCACGGGCTCTCACACCATGTGTGGAGATTACCTGTACAGCGGACACACCGTCATGTTGACATTAACCTATCTCTTCATCAAGGAATGTAAGTACTGTAACACACCGTCATGCTAACACTAACCTATCTCTTCATCAAGGAATGTATATGTCTGTTTAAATTATTTAATGGTGGTGTAAGTCAGTGTAATGCTTTAATCTTTGAACCAGTCAGAGCTACAATGTTGCAATGCTGGTTCCATTGGCCCAGAAGCCCTATTGATGCAACAGTGACATCTAGTGTCGACACGGGGGAAATGCCTTTTGCTTAAAACGAAAGGGGAAATGTCACTGTCATGCTTAATTTGTGCACTTTTACAGAGCCTTGCTCTGCCAGTCGGACAAGTGTTCCATATCTCTCCCTATAGCCAGACACCTCATGTACCCACACTTATCAGAGATCTGCACCACCACCAGTGCTGTAAAGTGACTAGGCACTCAAGCACTGTACTTAAGGGGCCACTTCACCCCTTTTGCAACCAGATCTTATTTTATTGATGTTTAGGACACAAGAAACACTTTCCTGGGGGTTTTATGTGTATTTAGATATTTTAGTCACACCACGAGTGTGCGGCTATACATTGTTTTGTTTTTTTTGTTTTTTTTGACAGGGACAATGCTCATTAATCAACATTTCAGTTTTCACTTCCATGTAAATGTGCCAGAGTTAGCCATAAGCTAATTTTCATCTGTAGTCCCTGAGCAGGCTCTTAAAATGGTAGTAAAACTAAACATACAATGACACATATAGTACAATACAATGCAATACAATACAGATAAAAGAAGGACAGAGTGTATAGTGTGCCAGCACACAACACCATGCGTTGATGCCATGTGTGCATGTGCCAGCACCCAACACTATGTCCATACAAAAACACAATACAATACAGATAAAAGAGAGACCGAGTGTGTGGTGTGCCAGCACACAACACCATGCGTTGATGCCATGTGTGCATATGTGCCAGTACCCAACACTATGTCCATACAAAAACACAATACAATACAGGAACAGATCAACATGGTACAGGGGACAGAACAACTGTGAAGTGAAAAAATGACACCGGTGATGAATACTAAATAGTGCTGATAGTTACTCATGATTACAGATTTGATTTGTTTTTAGCCACCTCTTCAGGTTAAATTTGAAGGTCAAATAGTTGGAGGTCTCTCTTACTTCTGTAGGGAGACTGTTCCAGTGATGTGAGGCTCTAACAGAAGACTGTGTTTTTACCAAACACACTACGTCTGATTGGCACTTCACAGTCTCCTCTGGTAGTTGCCCTTGTTGTTCTATCACCACTGTCCCTTCGATATATGTACTGTTTCAGTGGTGGAGGTGCAAGTCCATTTAAGATTTTAAAAATGAGACAAGCATCTGAAAAATGTTTGAAGCTGTCAAAAGTAAATAAATTATACTTTTGAACTATATGGCAATGGTGGTAACGGTTGGGCTTTTGGTCCAGGGTTTTTAATGTCTGTTTATAAAGTGATTCTATGGGTTTTAACGTTGTCTGATTTGTCTGTGACCAGGTTGTGAAACAGTATGTTATGTGTGAAAAAATCATAGCATGCATGAAGAGTTTAGCGGCGTCTTTTTTCATTCAGTATCTTTCCCGTTGGCTGGCACCTCACAAGGACCAGTGTGCTGTGCACCTTTTGCCTATAGTGTATTGTTATTAACCCTGTTTATTCTTCTTGTCCTTCCCAAACGGTCAGATTCCCCAAAGCGGTTCTGGTGGTACCACTGGTTCTGTTGGACGCTGAGTGCAGTGGGCATCCTGTGCATCCTGCTGGCTCATGACCACTACACTGTGGACGTGGTGGTGGCCTACTTCATCACTACACGTCTCTTCTGGTGGTATCACACCATGGCCAACCAGCAGGTACCACTTCTGCACCTTTTTAATTATTTTATTACCATCTACGTACATATTCGCACCATCGGCTGGACCCTCCTTTCCAGTACCTTGGCGTAAACTTTCCCAGGGAGGCTGAGTAATATGATACCTCTGTAATTGGCACACGCCCTCTGATCGCCCTTTTTAAACAGTGGGATTTGCTCCATAACTCTGAATCTAAGTTCGCTGTCCATGGTGTGCATCCATGCATCCAAGGTTCAGATGTCATTTGTGATTTTACTGCATCGCTCCCGAAATGTTAACATTTCTGGCGAAAGATCAGCGTGAGCTAATGCTAATAATAGCCGATGGTTACAATGTAGGTACCGCGTCTACCCCAAACAAAGCCAGTCTGTAGTAATCTGTAGTAGTCTGTTTGGATGAGAGCTACCTTTTTAAGGTAGCAAAGGCAACAATCCTAGTAGTTTGCAACACTGTCTGAGCGCAAAGGCTGCAATACAAGAATATATTTGGGTAGAAAGTGCATTACCCAATGAAAACACATTGGTGTTAATGACAAATAATAAGTCCAGGCCTTTTTAAAAGCTCTGAGGATGCTACTAGATGTCAACTGAACTGAATTATGTTACATTTTAATAGTTTGGTTTCAACTTGTCTGTAACCTCTCTCAATACAGAGATGTGGAATTGGGACTCAGGGATGTGCTTTATTCACCATATTTGCCTTCCACAAATCCTGCACGCATTCCAGCTAAAACCCAGACTGGGTGTAATTCAGCAACGTTGCATGCATAAGCCCTGTTGGAACTATAAAAGGATGTGGGGCAAAGTTGTTAAACTTGATAGCTGGGACAGGCTTAACAATACGCATAAACTCCCGAATAGCCCTCAGTCATTCGCTGTTAACAGACTATGCATGCGTTTGAATAAAACGTGCTCTGTTAGTGTCACATTTACCTAGCATCTGGCAGAGGTAAAAATGAAGGCTCACCCACACAGTTATTGACTGGCAGTCAACTGTCTTCCGTGTTTTGTCTTCCGTGTTTTGGTACAATGATGTGATGCAGACCCCCCCCTTATATATTATTCATACATAACTAATAATCCCGGTTCATAAAATAATAATAATAATGCGTTCCATTTGTTTTGATGCAGTCATTGAAGGAGACATCGCAGAGCAACCCTTTCTCCCGGGTCTGGTGGTACCGGATGTTCCAGTACTTTGAGGAGAACGTCAAAGGCATTGTCCCTCGGAACTATCAGCTGCCATTCACATGGCGAGCGTCACCGTGGGCCCGTGGTGTCAAGTACAACAGACTAGAGATGCAGTGAACTCCCCCCCTTTCCTCCTCCCTGCTCACGTGAAAGGAGGCAAGGAGGAAAGATGTCCCCCACAGTGGCAAATGTCACCCATGGAAAGATGGCTTTGTGACACTTAAGCGCTGTCCTTGTTTCCTTGCTAGTGCTCAATAGACACACCCCTATCTAAATGGCTAGCACTGTGAACTCACTACTTTCTTTCTTTAAAAACAAAAAAAACATTTTCTCTACATTCGTCGCTCTCTTCCTGATGGCATTTACTTTTTTTTTCTTTTTTTGAAAATGGCACTAATCAATTTGTTTTTCTCCTTCAACCCTGTTGCAGGTCTGCTGCTTTGTGTTGTAGATCGAGAAAGCATTTCAACTGACCAATTACTTTCACTCTTATTCAGTCAGGCCATATGGACTTTGAGTTATTAGTTATTAATTTGTTGAAGGTTCTTATCCATGTTCTTGTAAGATTTATTTCATTATAATTACGTGAAACGTTTATTTAATAACCAAAATGCCATAATCAGTTCCCCTTTCCCTTTTTATAGTGAATTACTTTTGTAAAAACTTGCTAAAAACAAAATTTAAATGGAAAAAAAAGAAAAGAAAAAAAAGATTTTTCTAAGTACTCCAACTTTATTTTTCAAAAATGAATGATGTCCAAACAGAAGATTTTTTTTAGATTTTTACCTTTTTCAAGATGGAAGAACTGAGAGCAAAATAATCTATCATTGTGTACAGCATTATTCCAGTGCCTTTCCTTATAGCTTGATTGTACAGTTCAAGTCCGTTGTCTTTGTGTCCCTCTGCTTTGTGTGTGGGCTTGTCCACACCGTGGCACAGGGGTAGGGATGGGACCACAAGGAAATTACATGTCACCATTATTGTGGTGAAAACGATTGCGATTAAACAATAATATCGCCATCATCAAAATATGCTTACAACTTTACAATGCCACTTTTGCCAACTACCAGAAACCCCAGCATCCCCTATTCTGGGGGGAGGGGGGATAGCCGATCTACAAGCCCGCAGCGTTGATCATATAGAGCTGCTACTTTTGTGGAATCTATTTGTGTATAGTGGAAAAAAAGCATACCGAATGTGCTCTTTACATGTCCGTTTTTATCAAGTATAGAGGGTTTAGATGGTACTGATTTTGCAGCTCAACAAAAGCTAATTTATCCTTGTAGGTGTTTGACGGAGGACAATTTCACATTATATTAACGTCTCCCACACAACTATCGCGAGCGTTCTTTTCTCGTCCCATCCCTACACAGGGGGTCTTGTGTTCCTCCACTCTGTGTGTGGGGTTTCCCACCCTGGGTGGAACCTGACGATAGCTAACAGTCTTGCTCGCATGAATGTAAGAATAATTAAGCCAGCCTTACCAGAAGATTGGTCTTCCTTCCCAAAGTGAAGTACATGGAGTGAAATGTCCTGTTTATTTATTTATGCTTCGGGGGAATATCAGTTTGAGCTTGGGTTGTCATTGTCCTAAGATAATTTGACAATTTCTTTTTATATATATATATATATATACATTTTTATCTATGTACTTTTGTCATTTTGTGACCCTACTCAGACAGTTCTGATCTTGTCCTCTCGATGCTTGAACCTTGTCTTTGCTGCTGGTTTCAATCGCGCCGATACGGTCTGTTAATTTTATCCCATAACCACTTAATCCCTGTTATACTTTGTTGACCCGGGGTCCCACAGGGGTCTTTACTTGGTCTGGTCCCCGTTGTTCTTTTCCCCCCTCTACGCTAAATGTTTTTGCCGAATTTTTATTGCTCACCTCTATAGAGCGTCGCAGTCCCGCCCCCCTACCAGGGCCCATGAAATGATTCTCCGTTCATTTTCCTCATAGACTTTTCAGAAAGTATTTAGGGGCGGCGGTGGCTCAGGGGTAGAGTTTCCGGATGGTAACCGCAAGGTCGCCAGTTCGAACCCGGGCTCCCCCAGAGTTAGTGTCGAAGTGTCCTTGAGCAAGACACTGAACCCCTAATTGCTCCTGATGTGCTGGTTGGTACCTTGCATGGTTTCTGCCGCCATCAGTGTATGAATGGGTGAATGTAATGCACAATCTATGTAAAGCGCCTTGGATAAAGGCGCTATATAAATGCACCATTTACCATTTAAAGACGGTTACGCCGCGGACAAAGCCAACTCTTGTCGTGACAAATCATGACAATAAACACAATGTTTTGGGCCAAACAAAGAATTAGAAAGTAGAAAAAAACAGCAGGTTACACCACTTTTTGTTTTTCTTCTTTGTAATTGTTTGTTTGGTCCAAAATATTGTGTTTCTTCTCATGATTTGTCACGACTGGAGTTGGCTTTGTCCACGGCGTAACCGTCTTTAAAAAAATACTTTTTGAAATGTCTATGGGAAAAATGCATTGGGATTCATTTCCTGGGCCTGGCGTCGTCATGACAGGGGGCGGGACTGCGACGCTCTATTCACCTATTATAATATGCCCAGAATGAGGATGTTAAAGTTTATGAGCTTAATGGGAAACCCCAAAAATTATACAACTCCGGTCCTGGATTTTGTACATCACTGCAGCAACTCTTAAGCTTAATTTATACTCCCCAATGTGACACTTCTTCCTCTTAGATCTTTTTTTTGCTACATTACTACGGGGATTTACTCAAAGAGATACTCCCCCATATTTGACCTCGACTGGCCTGGTAGTCAGTGAATCAACGTTGGTGACCAATGCAGTCCCTGGCAGAATGTCTTTTTAGCATCCTCTGCTGCAAATTTCCTCATTTTAACTCATCCATTGCGACGCCCGACGAGTTTACACTTTTGCGGTGAACTTGTCATTTCGTAAATATATGTAGCAACCAAATGTCGTCCTTGTTTAAAACTGAAGCGTCGGGGAAGGAGCATGCTTTTGGGAAGGTTCGTCGTACTGTGTGCTGTGTATAGCTGTGGTTGTGTTTGTTATGTACTACATTAACCATGTTACCTTACGGTTTCAAAGGCACGTCTGTCTTGTATGTTCAACATGCCTCATAAGTGCAATGCTAACTCTGGACCCACCATAGCATTAGCGAGTTCTCGCACCTTAACGCAATGCGATGGACTATTTATTTCCTAATTGACTATGTTTGTCGATGTCTACTAATGTAATTAATGACATTATATTCACTATTTTACTACAGTTTAGACAACGGTATGCCTGGTCAGTTCCTCACACATAGCGCTGGAGAGAACTCTCTAATGCCATGGTAGCAGACCTAGTGCAATGCCAAAAAATATAACCACTTGCTCGTGTAATTGGCCAAATATACTGAAATCGATAAGTGAACAAACACGCATGTGGCACAGGGCTGGTGATATTTTTGGCCAAATGTATTACATGCAGAGAGGAAAACAAGCTTCCATGAATGTGAAACTGTCTTTTGTTTATGGTCATATAAGCACACTTGCATGTTAACATTTTGCATCTCCTATTCTTTCTTGAACTGATGACTGAATTGTCTAAATAATAATAATATTGCTTAAAAAGTGAAGTAATAATATTGCTTAAAAAGTGAAGTAAAGTGATGTAATTTCATAGCACTTTCTGACGTAGAAATCTCGTCCAAAGGCTAAATTCTTGCTCAATTAATTGATGAAATCAACTGTGTTGACCAATACCTGCAGCCGAAATTAGCCCAAATTCTCTTGAAAATTTGAAAATTAACACAGTTTTCCCCCCCAAAGAAAACCTGCATACTGTATAAGTGAGAAATGTTGTTTTTTAAGTTGTGTGATATGGGAGTAACGGACTGGTTTGACCACGTCTCGTGTAAGCTTGTGAAACGTATATATATATATCTTTTGTTTTGTTTTGTTAAGCCATCGACTGTAAAAATGGCTACAAGCTCATTTAGATTCCTTGTATTGTCCATAGCATTTCCGTGTCATAAATCAACTGCAGCTCTCTGGAGTCGATCCGACTATACTTGGAACATCTCATTTTGGTTCTATTCACACCGGCAGTCCAAAATCTGATTTGTAGCCTAAGTCTGAACACCAAAACACACTTTTTGTGTGTGTGTGTGTGAGAATCAGATTTGAGACCCATTCCTAAGATGTTTTGAAATGCGATTCAATCCCTGATTTCTTCTAAGGACATCTCTTTCTGGACACTGAGGCCTGACTTACTCATTGTAAGACTGTGTCGTTTGCCAAAAATAGCAGATCTACAAGCTTTGTAGATCTGCTATTTTTTTTGGCACCGTCGGAATAGTACTTCAATACAACCCCTGATCACTTGAAAATAAGTGTGGACGGTCGTTATTCAGTCCTATTAGATCAGATTTTGAGAAACTAATCAGTTTTTCCTCCGTGCTGCACAAGGCCTTAGTATGAGCACTGCAACGTGAGATACTGTACCTTGATCCAGGGCTGGGCCATGTGTCGCTATAAATCGCTGTTGTTGGCCAGAAACCTATCTCCATATTTTGTGGCTTTTTTTTTATTTATTTTTATGGAGGGACAGACAGTAGGCTGACAGGAAATGGGGGGAAGACATGCAGTAAAGGCCGTCGGGATCGGGAGTCGAACCTGCGGCACACTGCCAGACTGGATTACCAGCCAGCCAAGGTGCCTGGACCACTGAGCCATGGCCCAGGCCCTATCTCCATATTTTAATGCTCTACTTGATCACACTACAGCGTCACACAAAATAACCAAAGCAGCAGATTGACAGATTTTTGGACAATTTTCAGAAGCGCCACGTTTCGAGCTTTTGTGAAAATTGTCCAAAAAACCCAGGCTTAACCATACGGCACAATGCAATATTGATGGTGAGGGTATCAAAATAATAGTGCATGCATATATCGCCCAGCCCTGGCTTGAACATTTCATGAGAATCAGGGCAGGATGTACAATACAGTCCGTCTCTTAGTCTTTAGGGGACGTGATCTGGTGGTCGTACTGTTATAATGTGGAGTTTACCACGTTTACAGTATCTCCTGTAGTTGCCAATCAAGCTGGAATCTTATTTTAATTGTTTGTTTTTCCCACATATTGAATGTTTATGTCATACCATATGTCATATTTCTCTGTGAATCAGTTTGTCATTTTTTGTGTGTGTGTGTGTGTGTGTGCGCATGTGCGCGCGTGTGTGTGTGTGTGTGTGTGTGTGTATACCAGATGTTTGTAAAACTTATGATAGATAAATGACAGAGTATTCTGCCAATTTAGGCTTTTCAATAAAAACCTTTTACTATTCAGTGTTTACTGTTGTGGTCTTTATTCAATATCGTCGCTGTCAGGTGGAAGTAATCCAAAACTATTATTTTAAAAACCTGCGACATGTACTGTAAGCTTGCAGGTTGTCTATTTTCACTACTTTTGTGTGACACTCTTGCACGGTGACGACGAAGCAGGGCATTCGTTTATGAAAATAAAGTTGAAATTATATGGAGAGGTTTCTGCCCGACCGTAGCGATATATGTTATCAAATAACCCTTTAGCTGTCTGTCTCTGGTGGAAAGTAATCGAGTACAATCACTCATCAAGTACTGTATTCGCTTACAGTGAAGTGTCAGCTTTGTCACCATAGTCACTTTGCACATTTAGGTCATTGTTACAAAACAAGGTTCAAAGTTCAACTTTTTTGTCAGCAATACCAGTTACAAAGTAAAAGGCACATGAAATTCAGTCTAGTGTCAACTGTCAAGTAATCTATGTAAAAACTAAGTTGCTTAAAACTATATCTAAAACTAAAACTACTGAAAAGTATAAAATGTCAGGTACAAAATGCAGAAAGCCATTTCATTTGCCCCAGACATACAGTATGGCCATATTCCCGGCCTTGTAGTGTTCAGTGTAATCTATTCATAAGCCCTACATTAAAGGGACACTTCACTCTTTTTGCAAAAAAAATATATGTTAATGACGTTTAGAAGATTTAGGACACTTTCCTGGGGATCTTTGTGTGGTTTTAGATATTTTAAATTGTAGCAATTGTAGCATTTTATATATGTGATGTATTCCCATACTTTTGTTCTTGCCTAATGTAAGTCGCTCTGGATTAAGAGCGTCTGCTAAATGCCTAAATTGTAAATTGTAAATTGTAAATTGTAAATTGTAAATTGTAGCAGTGATAGGGGGAGGGCTGTCTTACTGAGACAACATGTAGTCCAGGAAGTAAGTGAGCCCAGTGTCCATGACATCAGAGACACTGGGCTCACTGAGTGACTGCTCAAATATCTAAAACCACATATTACACACCCCCAGGAAAGTGTTCTATATCTTCTAAACGTCATTAACATATTTTTTGGCAAAAAAAGGAGGATGATGCCATGGTTGTCTGTCGTCTGACCAGCAGATGGCGCCATGGACTCATATTCAGACCATAATCTTTTCGTTTACAATTTACAGTGAGTGAGTTCACCTCGCAGGAAGAAAATGTGAATACTAATTTAATTTGGTTTTTTTATTTTGGTCCCCCATAACTTAATCAATACACACAATTATTAATCACAATCACAGTTCACGTGTGTATCATAATAGACAAAAGTTATGGGATGAACCTTGATTTACTAGGCCTGCCCCCCATTTTTTTAGATTAATAATCTTTGTAGATTCCTTTGTGATGTGACTATATTTGGATTGAGTTCACAATCATGCTTCTATTAACGGCCCGAATATCACTCAACTCATTCACAGATGAGCTGATTTTGGCATCTTTTTCTTTCAGACTTGGAAGCGTGTTGGGAATAACCACACCTCCAAACTCCAGTCTGACATTATTTTTTCAAAATTTGCCAACTTTGCATCCAATGATTCTGTTATGCAGACTCTGTACCGTAGGCCAAGTCTTTTCAAAGTGAGGTCCGGGAACCCCCTGGGGTCATTGCAGGGTTCCAGGGGGTCCCCAGCCAAATTAGTTAAGATAGCACCGAAATCACTTTAACCACTTTAACCCTATTTTATACTTTGGCTATTCAAAAATAGCAGATCTACAAGCTGTTTGTGGTCATGTTTGGTCATGATGATGATGATGATGATGAAGGAACAGAACGTGAGTGTTTGAAGTATTTTATCTATCTATCTATCTATCTATCTATCTATCTATCTATCTATCTATCTATCTATCTATCTATCAATCAATCACAAATGTTATCTATGGAGGTCCCTGGCACAAATCCCTTGAGTATTTCCATGGGGGAGGTCTGTGGCCAGATACAATATCTCTGCTGTCGGAGAAACCCTAGACATATATCTATGGGAGAAACTCCTTAATGATCATTTTTCAGCAAATGAAGAAAACCTTACATTTTTTAAACAAAACAATACTGCCTCATCAATGTTGCTCTGTGACTTTATATATTGTCTATTGTCAGATACTTGCGTGAGAGTGGGAGAGGTGGTGGATTTAGCTGCTATAGTTTGAGGGTACAATGGAGTTAAGAGGTTTTGTCCAAAGCTTTTTAATAAGTTTAATTGGTTCAATATATTTGTAACCAACGCAACAGGGTTGTTCAATAGCGTTGATTTATGAAAAGAAATCGAAAACCTCCAAAATGGAGTTAGGTGGTTTCCCCCCGACAGCAACAATACATTTGGGCGGCCCTTGACATGAAAATGTTTGAGAAACACTGCTGTAGGCCATGTATGTCAAGCCTGTTTAGGAGATCGATATAAAGTATTTATACAACCACAGTTCAAACCGAAGACACATACTTGTATGCAATACTCATCTGCAAACTGGCTCTAGCAGACATATTTTCAGTATGCATGATTTCTGAGACCACCTGCTAACATCGACCTCTGCAACTCCGCTGATGTTGAGAGCAAGGCACTGAGCTTTTCAGGGCTTTATTTTGATTATGTCATTTATTATAACTTTTAACAGGCTTCTCCTGGTTTATAAAAGCATACAGAGCGAAAGCAGTTGACTGGAGATTGCTGTCGGGGGAGAAACCTCTTAACTTTAACTCCATAGTCAAACTTTTTGTGGGTGTTTTTGCCCACGTAAATTAATAGGCTACCCTACTTGATCATACTACGGCATCACACAACATATCAAAAGTAGCAGATATGCAAGTTTTGAGCTTGTAGGTCTGCTACTTTTGAAGCTTTTGAATTTGAATCCTGAGAAGTAACAGTTCTTGGACATAATCATAATGAAGATAATATGGTTCCAGAGACACTTATTTGTCACTTCACTTTAGTCTCAATTTGACAATTATTTTTGGAACACTGTTGTACATCGTAAGCACATAGGAAATAATGCATTCTGTAGTGGGAAGCACAATTACTAAAAGGTTTTGTACACCTACAGATTTTAATCAAACATCACGCAAATTGGTACACAGTCTCTCTAGAGCAGGCCTGTCGAACTCAACTTGGGGTGAGGGCCGCATTGGTCAAAAGGTCACTTGATGGGGGCCACAGCCAGTTGCGGACGCGCGCTCGATGTCTCAGTCAGTCACTGCTATAACTACATATATGTGTGTGTGTGTGTGTGTGTGTGTGTGTGTGTGTGTGTGTGTGTGTGTGTGTATATATATATATATATATATATATATATATATATATATATATATATATATACATATATATACATACATATACATTCTACTGTAATTATTAAACAATGCAATAAGGATCCCCAACAAAACATTTGAAAGTAAAACATTTCAATTTGAAGTAAAGACATTACTTGTCTACCAAACATTTACATCTGCAAATATGCAAAGTATCTGCAGTTTCTGTTCAGTAATGTGTGGCTTTTGTTATGTTTCAGCTGTTGATCTGAGAGCTATTACCATGTCAGCACAATATCTGCAGTTTCTGTTCAGTAATGTGTGGCTTTCAGATGAAACGGGTCTCTCAGATTTTTCCATCCTGGACTCCATCCTGATTGGCTAAGATTGGCTTCCAAATGTGCTCGTTTTCAAACAAAATGCCGCAAATCATGAACACATCGTGTGATTTATGTGAAATTGTGCATGCACATTCCCACTAGGCCAAGGAAGAAATGCCACTTGAACATTTTCAACTCAGCCTCATGGTGGCGCTATAACTGACCGATTAGTGTTTTTTTACCTCTAACTGCACGTGCCAAATTGCACGCAAATCGGTACACATGCTCCATAGTCATGTGATCAAGACGGGTTTGTTTGATTTCTCATAATCCATGCTGATTGGCTACGATTGGCTTCTAAACTTTTCAGGAGTAGCCCGCTTTGTACCCGTTTTGTACAAATCGCCACAACTCTTCAACGCAGCGTCCGATTGCGGTGATACTGCACGCATACTAGGCTGAGTAAGAAATGCCACTTGACCGTTTTCAAATCCGCCTCATGGTTGCACTACAACACTCCAAGTCGCGACACACACACACACACACACACACACACACACACACACACACACACACACACACACACACACACACACACACACACACACACACACATGTTTATATTACTCGTTTTGCCAAACATCACACACACTCCTATCCTCCTGGTGGAGACCTGTGCCCAGAAGGGCACTTTTTCTAGTTTGTGTTGAAATCCCCACAGGGGAATCTTAGATGATAGATTGCTTCATATAAGATATGTGTTCCAAAAATAAACAAATCATCCAGGCTTTTCTGTCAGGGTGGAATGTTAGAACAGGTCAGCTCCATATATGGAGATCTAAGGATTTGAGGTCAGATGTAGAGTTGCTGGCCGGCTCCATAATATGCAGATCTAGATGATGGTCTTCTCCATGTATGGCTATCCAGGGTTTGTTGAGGTCAGTGGTGTGATCTTCATATATGGAGACGGCCATATATGGAGTGTGTTACGAGGTGACAGACTCATGGCTATATATGGTGGTGTGACGTGTCACGAGGCGTGATGAACTGACGGGAGAAGGAGATGTAGTCCGCACAATGTTTTGTAGATCCCACAGGAATTTTATTTAGAAAGATGACGTTTCGACCCCC